>NC_056523.1:187207911-187277155 GCF_019175285.1 Sceloporus undulatus | reverse complement strand
TAGGGTATTAATCTTTTTTCTGCAAGGAAATTTCATGGCTTTTTAAAAAAATAAAGAGGGAGCTAACTCGTCTCCCTCCCACCCTGAGCCCTATTTTAGAGCCATCTAAAGCCTGCTGTGACGATTTTAACAACTTCTTTGAGGATAAAATCTCTCGGGTAAGGGCTGATCTCGACGCCTGTCTTTGTGCAGATCCTGTAGTAGAGGTGTCCGAAGCGTCCGTGCTCCCTGTTATACTGGATCACTTTGAGTTTGTTAGTACCGATGAAGTGGACAAGATCCTCCAAAGTGTTAGGAGGACGACTTGCTCTCTTGATCCCTGTCCCTCATGGTTGACAGCTCAGGGGGGAGATGTGGTGCGGCTAATGTTGCACCACATAATTAATACATCTCTAAGTGAGGGTCAGTTTCCATCCAAATTAAAATTAGCAGTGGTTAAACCCCTGCTAAAGAAGCCCTCCTTAGACCCCCTGCTTCATAATAATTATAGGCCCATCTCGCTGCTACCTTTTTTGGGGAAGGTGATCGAGAGAGCAGTCGCCTTCCAGCTTCAGTCGATCTTGAACGACACCGATTTTCTGGACCCATTTCAAACCGGCTTCCGGGCAGGCTATGGAGTTGAGACTGCCATGGTCGCCTTAGTTGATGATCTCCGTCTGGGTATGGACAGGGGGAGCGTGTCCCTGTTAGTACTTTTGGACATCTCAGCGGCCTTCGATACCATTGACCACGGTATCCTTCTGGGTCGCCTGAGGGAGTTGGGAATTGGGGGCACTGCTTTGCAGTGGTTCCGTTCCTACCTCTCGGGCAGGTCCCAGATGGTGGAGCTGGGGGACTGTCGCTCCGATAGGAGGGCCCTGACATCTGGTGTCCCTCAGGGAGCGATTTTGTCCCCTATGCTATTCAATATTTACATGAAGCCGCTGGGAGAGATCATCCGGAGACATGGGGCGCGGTGTTATCAGTACGCTGATGACACCCAGATAATTTTCTCTATGTCTCCGACTGATGCAGTAACTAAGGATGGCATCTCTCCTCTAGATGCCTGCCTGGCGTCGGTAATGGGCTGGATGAGGGAAAACAAACTCAGCGTGAATCCAGGGAAAACGGAAGTACTGGTGATAGGTTCCCCAGTTCCTGGTGGTGAGATCTGTCGCCCGGTCCTGAACGGGGTCACGCTCCCCCTGAAGGACTCGGTGCGCAGCTTGGGAGTGCTCCTTGACTCGTCGCTCCAGCTGACCTTTCAGGTGGACGCGACGGTCAGGAGTGCCTGTTATCAGCTTCGGCTGATACGCCAGCTGCGTCCCTACCTGGACCGAAAGGACCTAGAAACTGTTGTACATGCTTTGGTAACCTCTCGATTGGATTTCTGCAATGCGCTCTACATGGGGCAACCCTTGTACCAAACCCGGAAGCTGCAATTGGTGCAGAATATGGCAGCCAGATTGGTCGCTGGCAGTTCCAGGTCAGACCATGTAACACCCATTCTAAAAGATCTTCACTGGCTGCCTATTCGCTTCCGAGCTCAATACAAGGTGTTGGTTTTGACCTATAAAGCCCTAAATGGCCTGGGCCCAGGGTACTTGGAGGACCGCCTCTCCCCATATAATCCGCCTCGCACACTCAGAACTTCCGGGACCAATCTGTTGAAGGTCCCTAGGTCCAATCATGTTCGGACCTCACAGAGGGCTTTTACTACCGCTGCCCCCCCCCCTCTGGAATAAGCTCCCTGTAGAGCTTCGCTCCGCCGCCTCATTAGCTGTTTTCAAAAAACAGTTAAAAACATACCTATTTCGTCTGGCCTTCCCACCTTAAGTTGTTCATTCATTTTCCTGCCCCCTTTCCCCTCTTTCTTTCTCGACCCTGGATTGATGACGAATTTCTCCACTTTTTTTGCCCCTGCCATGTGATTTTCTATTTTATTGTTTTCCTGTTCCTGTTCTGTAGTAATGTTTTTAACTGATTATTGGATTTTAATGTTGTATTGTTATTGCTTTTATATTTTGTACGCCGCCCTGATCATATCTATGGAAGGGCGGGATATAAATAAAATTTATTTATTATTATTATTATTATTATAATATTGATGAAATGCCTTTTATATATTAGCATTGACTGTTATTACAGTATTTCCTTCTAGTAGCTTTAGTATTACTTTATTTTTCTTTCCTCAGTTTATATGCTAACCACCTTCCCAGTTTATCTGCAAATTCAGGGGTTTTGTTTGTTTGTTTGTTGTTTTACATTATTAATCTTTCTTTATAGGCCCATCTCGCTGCTACCTTTTTTGGGGAAGGTGATCGAGAGAGCAGTCGCCTTCCAGCTTCAGTCGATCTTGAACGACACCGATTTTCTGGACCCATTTCAAACCGGCTTCCGGGCAGGCTATGGAGTTGAGACTGCCATGGTCGCCTTAGTTGATGATCTCCGTCTGGGTATGGACAGGGGGAGCGTGTCCCTGTTAGTACTTTTGGACATCTCAGCGGCCTTCGATACCATTGACCACGGTATCCTTCTGGGTCGCCTGAGGGAGTTGGGAATTGGGGGCACTGCTTTGCAGTGGTTCCGTTCCTACCTCTCGGGCAGGTCCCAGATGGTGGAGCTGGGGGACTGTCGCTCCGATAGGAGGGCCCTGACATCTGGTGTCCCTCAGGGAGCGATTTTGTCCCCTATGCTATTCAATATTTACATGAAGCCGCTGGGAGAGATCATCCGGAGACATGGGGCGCGGTGTTATCAGTACGCTGATGACACCCAGATAATTTTCTCTATGTCTCCGACTGATGCAGTAACTAAGGATGGCATCTCTCCTCTAGATGCCTGCCTGGCGTCGGTAATGGGCTGGATGAGGGAAAACAAACTCAGCGTGAATCCAGGGAAAACGGAAGTACTGGTGATAGGTTCCCCAGTTCCTGGTGGTGAGATCTGTCGCCCGGTCCTGAACGGGGTCACGCTCCCCCTGAAGGACTCGGTGCGCAGCTTGGGAGTGCTCCTTGACTCGTCGCTCCAGCTGACCTTTCAGGTGGACGCGACGGTCAGGAGTGCCTGTTATCAGCTTCGGCTGATACGCCAGCTGCGTCCCTACCTGGACCGAAAGGACCTAGAAACTGTTGTACATGCTTTGGTAACCTCTCGATTGGATTTCTGCAATGCGCTCTACATGGGGCAACCCTTGTACCAAACCCGGAAGCTGCAATTGGTGCAGAATATGGCAGCCAGATTGGTCGCTGGCAGTTCCAGGTCAGACCATGTAACACCCATTCTAAAAGATCTTCACTGGCTGCCTATTCGCTTCCGAGCTCAATACAAGGTGTTGGTTTTGACCTATAAAGCCCTAAATGGCCTGGGCCCAGGGTACTTGGAGGACCGCCTCTCCCCATATAATCCGCCTCGCACACTCAGAACTTCCGGGACCAATCTGTTGAAGGTCCCTAGGTCCAATCATGTTCGGACCTCACAGAGGGCTTTTACTACCGCTGCCCCCCCCCCCTCTGGAATAAGCTCCCTGTAGAGCTTCGCTCCGCCGCCTCATTAGCTGTTTTCAAAAAACAGTTAAAAACATACCTATTTCGTCTGGCCTTCCCACCTTAAGTTGTTCATTCATTTTCCTGCCCCCTTTCCCCTCTTTCTTTCTCGACCCTGGATTGATGACGAATTTCTCCACTTTTTTTGCCCCTGCCATGTGATTTTCTATTTTATTGTTTTCCTGTTCCTGTTCTGTAGTAATGTTTTTAACTGATTATTGGATTTTAATGTTGTATTGTTATTGCTTTTATATTTTGTACGCCGCCCTGATCATATCTATGGAAGGGCGGGATATAAATAAAATTTATTTATTATTATTATTATTATTATAATATTGATGAAATGCCTTTTATATATTAGCATTGACTGTTATTACAGTATTTCCTTCTAGTAGCTTTAGTATTACTTTATTTTTCTTTCCTCAGTTTATATGCTAACCACCTTCCCAGTTTATCTGCAAATTCAGGGGTTTTGTTTGTTTGTTTGTTGTTTTACATTATTAATCTTTCTTTACAATTCTCTCAGCTAGCATAGATAACTGCCTCTGTAAGATCTTAATTTGATTCATAACAGTTGTCTTTGATGGAGACCTCATTAATTCTTCATCCTTTCTTTTTATCTCATCCAACTAAATCATGGAGCAGAAGTCCCACTGACATAGAAGCCCCTACTGCCTATGCTTTCAAATTGACCATTGTCCAGATGGTCATGAAGCATGACAGCCAGGCATGCTTTACCCTGGGCCGTGTCTTTCATTGTACAGTATAAGTAGATGGCTTCTGGGGAAGAGATAAGCTAGGAGTTCAAACTCCTGGGTCTTGTCCCTTCCCAGCCAAACTCCTTTTCTAGGAGTGCCCTGGGAACAGGGTTCCTGTGGGCTTGTGGGCAGCTTCCCAGTTTGAGTACAGCTGCAGCAATAGTAAGCCAGCTCACCTTTTGCCCAGCTCCCAACTCCTGGAAACACACCCTAGATAAGATAACACCCATCCAGGTGTGTTTCAGGAAGAGTAGCCAGAGTTACAGATGGCAAGGCAGAACCAGGTAAACAACAGGTAGAAAAAAGTGAGAAGTGTTATAATGTCTTGCAAAGGAAATTTTCAGGACCCCAGGAATAATGACCGTATCATTGCAGATTTAACCACCTGTCCGACTCCTACAGTCGAAAGACATTTAGTCCTCCAGATATTTTGGAGCACAGCTTCTACCATTCCTTACCATTGGCTGTGCTGATGGGAGCTGTAGGCCAAAACATCTGTAGGGCCAAATGTACCCCACCTTCCTGAGCTGAAAACAGAAACTAAGAAATCCTGGCTTACCAGCTTACCTTCGCCAAGCCTGTTGGGCCCCATTCTCCTATCAGAGCCAGGCTAGAAACCAGACTGGCCCTGGCAGGTGTTGCTCTGCACCTTCTGTGGGAACATGACTTTGAGCAAAGGATGCGGTTTAAGATCAAGGTACCTACCAGACATCTCTTTTCCCATTTTTGCTGCCCCACCCAGTCTCCAGATTTTTTTTCCCAGGTGATGGCTGCAGGGTTAACCCTTGAGTTCCTTGGTTCCAGGGCCTCCTAGGTGCCAAAACTGGAGTAGTTAGGTTTTTTAGAAACAGAGGAGGTCCAATTAGTATTAATAGGAGCTTTTCTCCCAATGCAAATAGCAAATGAGGTGGGGCTTCATTGGGACTCCTGCAGGGAATGAAGGTGTTACTCCCCCTCAGCTATTATTTCAGTCTATGAAAGCAGTCATGATAAAAAAATCCAACAATGTGTCGAATATAGCCCTTATTTTGTCTCATAGGGGACACTGTGGCTTTGTTATTATTATTATTTTCCCTGGTAATTTTATTGGTTTTTTGAATGTTTATTTGTTGTGCAAGTTAAAAGCATAGGTGCTATGTTAGTAAAAGAAGTTGACAGCCTTGTAAAGATTTTGAAGCCTCAGATAATGCTTTATAAGGTGATCCATCTTTCTTTCACATTTTCCTTTGCTCAGGGCACTCCTGGGGCCTTAACAGTTGGACGACAAGACATACATTTCACTGACCACCTCAAGTACAGTGATGCGTGATGCTTTGCTTATTGAATTTCTGCCTGTAAAGGTAGTAGGACTGAGCGTTCACCCCTGCAAATGTGCCATGATACCATATTTCTGTCCATTGGTACCATATTTCTGTCATTGGTGCCATATTTGTGTTTGTTGGCACCATATTGGTGTTCAATGACACCCCCCTCCAACGCTTCTTACCTTGCCGCGCCATCACTGGTACTGAGAAACCCGCTTTTAGCATGTCTGATGTGGAAATGAGGCACCTGGTCATGTGGGCGCAGCCAGGTGCCCCCTTTCAGCATCAAGAGCAGCAACATGGGGCTCCTCAGTACCAGAAATGGCTTAGCAAGATAGGGAGTGCATGACATTGGCACCATATTTGTGTCCAGTGTTTCTTTCTTTTTGTCTGGAAGCTCTCTAGGGACTGGCAGCTAATGGCTTGTACATGGGCACCAGTCTGGACCATAGCTTTGGGTAGGTTGTGCTAGGATAGTGTGGCAAATTATTAGATCTTCTATCCAAGGGGTTTGGACAGTTTTGCTGGGCCCAGAGGCCAGTTTTCTACCACTGAGACCACAAAGACTTCCAAAAATGACAAAAGGAAAACAAGGAAACCTAGAAGAGACCAGCGGTCTAATTCTGGGTACTAAAAATGGGTAATTTTTCCTCAGTGAACTTTTGTGTTCATCCCTACTGTACAACACCACCCAGATAACTACTGTAATGGAATTGCCTGTTAAATGTCCCTTATTTGTGTTTTTCTGTTATCCTATGCCTGTTTAAACATTTTGTTGTTGTTGATTTAGTATTTTTTGTGGAACTGAAATAAAAGTTAAATAAAAATAAAAATGGGCAATTTAAAAATGATAAAAAGTATAAGTCCTTTTTATTAGGTGAATTGATGGTCCTGCAAGTTTTCAGGAGAGACAGTTGACTCATTCTTGCCAGGAAAAATGTGGCCTTGGAGAGTCTGGAATAGATGGAGTGTAGATAACCCCAGAGCCATTTTTTGCCCACCCATGCACTAGTCTCACCTGTGGGTGCATTTAATATAACTCAGAACCTGCCATCTTTAAGCATCCACTTTGCATTTCCTCATGATGCGTCTACTTTTGTTGAAGTTCTGGGACATATACTGTATGTCCGTTCATCATATGTATTCTGTGATGCAGGCTCATTCAATATCTAAAACAGAAAAACACTGAAGTTTTTGGCTCAGATGTAAGGAATATCTGGTTGATGGGCTAAATATGGCCCAGGAGACTTTTCCAATCTTGCCCCCCAGCTTCTTCCCCATGTCCTAGTTTCCTGTGCTGAAGTGTGGGAAGCTTTTATCTCCCATTATCAACTGATAATGATAATACAGTATTTTTTCTTGTTCCAGAGTCAGAAAGGGAGCTGATCTTTGTGAGGAAGGACTTTATTGCACAGGCCCTGGAACGGGCCTGTTGCGTTCTAAAAGGGAACGTGATAGGAACGGGAGGCGGTAAAGAAAGCACCACACAGGGAGAATGTTGCCGCTGCCATTGGACATTCCCATCACGTTCTGGATGTGTCCCAGAGGTGGCAATTTTCAGGAATGTTTCTCAAGCGTTCCTGAAAATTGCCCCCTGGGGAACACATCTGGAACACGATGGGACTGTCTGGTGACAGTGTTCTCCCTGTGCGGTTCCAGGGCCTATGCGATAAAGTTTGAAGTGTGAAGCTTCCTGTTCATCCTGCCAGAATAGAGATAAATGTGGCACCCAGCCTCCTTTTCAGCTGGTTTGGATGGATTGGTTGGGGAAGGGTATGGGCTAGCAAAGATGTAGTGTTTGATGACTGTGCAAGGAGGACTCTGACCGTACCCACTGGTTTCTCTCACCCCACCACTGTTGCATGTACATCTGGTGAAGGCATTGGAAAAAGACTGCTCAGTGCTTGCTCCCGCACTACAGAATTCCCTCCCACAGGAGGCTTGGTTGGCATTCTCTTTCCCCTGGCAGGCAAAGACTTTTTTTAGTTGTTGTTAAGTGTGCTGCACTTTATGTTGTGTTATATTTTAAATGCTTTTAAAAGTGTTTTAATGTTTTTTTAATTTGATTGTCTGTTAGTTTTCTAAACTTTTGTATTTCACATTGTTTTGTTGTTGTGTGCTTTCAAGTCATTTCTGACTTATGCTGACTCTGTGGTGTTTTCATGGCAAGACTTGTTCAGAGGGGGTTAGCCATTGCCTTCCTCTGAAAGTGAGAGTGTGACTTGGCCAGGGTCAGCTAGTGGGTTTCCATGGCTGAGCAGTGATTCAAACCTTGGTCTCCAGAGTTATATTCTAACCCTTAAACTACTACACCACACTGGTACTCACATTGTTTTAGTTCTATTTTATTTTAACTTATACGGTAAGCCTCATATCTCACTTTGAGAGGAAGGTGGCATTGAAATAAAATAAAAATAAATTTGCAGCCAGGCTGATATGCAGCCTTGCTGAGTTTTCCTAGCAGGCAGTCCAGGTTGTGGTCCAGAAAAGATAACTCCATCTCATACATACATTTGGCCCATTCTTGTTCTCTGTTATACTCATCTATACTTGTTGGTGGTGATGATGACATAAGGATGGCATGAGCAAGCCTGAGACCTGCAAGACAGACCAGCTTCCTACTGTTTTCACAGATATATCCTAAACAAAATGGCCCTGGGCGTTTTCTCAGGGCCCCACCTGCTTTTCTCGTTTTTCTAAGACAGGTGGCAATACCAGGCCCAGCCTAAATGTTTAGCTTAGGTCAACAGTGACTTTGATCTTCACCAGTTCTACCAAAACCGATGGATAACATCAGTCTGTTGCCTGGTACCAAGCCAGCTTTCAGACGCTGGTGTCAGTATGCTGAAGTGATGTAATTCAGTGTTAAGGTCATGTTCTCATTGAGATCTGCGATTTTTAATGGCTTAAATATGTGACTGCCAATGTTGAGCTTGTGTGAGAATCAGAGGGAGGAATGGGAGGGAAGGAAGAGATGAAGAACGCAGTCTCTTTCCTCTCTCTACTGCTTTCTCATAATTTCTCATACATCTCTTTGGAAGTGTAAAGAGGACGACGTGCTCTCTTGATCCTTGCCCATGGTTGCCTTAGTCAATGATCTCCATCTGGGCATCGACAGGGGAAGTGTGACCTTGTTGGTGCTTTTGGACATCTCAGCGGCTTTCGATATCATCGACCATGGTATCCTTCTGGAACGCCTGAGGGAGCTAGGTGTCAGGGGCACTGCACTCCAGTGGTTCCGTTCCTACCTCTTGGGCAGATTCCAGATGGTGAAGCTGGGGGACTCATGCTCTTTTAAAAGAGAGCTGACATCTGGCGTCCCTCAGGGCGCCATTCTGTCCCCCATGCTGTTTAACATTTACATGAAACCACTGGGAGAGATCATCCAGAGACATGGGGCGCAGTGTTATCAGTACACTGATGACACCCAAATCTATTTCTCTATGTCTCCAACTGCTGCAGTGACTAAGGAAGGCATCTCTTCTCTGGACGCCTGTCTTGAGTCGGTAATGGGCTGGATGAGGGAAAAAAACTCAAGAAAACGGAGGCACTTGCGATAAGTTCCCCAAGTCCAGGGATGGAGATTCTTGACCTCCAGTTTTCCCCTGCTGATCCTGTCTGCCCCATACTTCCTCTTGCTTTAGTGTTATCAAAAAACCATAGAGTTGGAAGAGACCACAAGGACCATCCAATTCAACACCCTGCCATGCTGGAACTCACAATCAAAGCACCCCTGACAGTTGGCCATCCAGCCTCTGTTTAAAAACATACAGACTCCATCACACTGTCGAACAGCAATTATTGTCAGGAAGTTCCTCCTAATATTGAGCTGGAATCTCTTTTCCCATAGTTTGAACCCATTGCTCTGAATCTTATTCTCCAGAGCAGCAGAAAAAAAGTTTGCTCCATCTTCAATATGACTTCCCTTCAAATATTTAAATAGAGCTATCATATCACCTCTAAACATATCAGCTCCCTAAGTCTCTCCACATAGGGCATGGTTCCCAGACCCTTCACCATTTTGGTTGCCTTCCTCTGGACAAGCTCCAGATTCTCAACATCCTTTTTTCAATTGTGGTGCCCAGAACTGGACACAGTATTCCAGGTGAGGCCTGACCAGAGCAGAATAGAGTGGAATTATTATTTCCCCTGATCTAGACACTATACAGCTGGCCCTTGGAACTCACAGAGGATCCGTTTTGGACCCTCCCCCCCCCTGTGAGTTCCAAAACTCACACATATTTAAGCCCCATAGGCTTGAATTGGATGCGTGCATGCAGGGCGCGCGCCACGGGTGCACGCCCCATTGACGTTAATGGTGGTCGCCCCTCAGCGGATTTTCAAGTCCACTGGTCTCAAGACTTAGAAGGGCAACTATATTTCTATTATGTATTCCTATTATAGGGAAGGAGTGGCTCAGGCAGGTTCTGTTTCCCTTGCAAAAGATCTGTTTTAGCCCTCAGACAGCAGAGGTGGAGAATATTCCTAAGACATTGGGGAATTAGGACATCATAGACATGTCAGTGGCAGTTGGTGGAACAGTGAATCTGCTCCAAGTGTTGGAGGGCTTAAAGGAGCTGTCTAAGATATGGAAGCTATTGTGGGAAGATGATTTCCCACCTTGAATAACTCATTTAAGTGCTGAAACTAAAACCAGAAATGCAAAGGGATCTTGCAGCACCTTTGAGACTGAAAGAAAGAAGTTGGTACCATGAGCTTTCGTAGACTTAAGCCTACCTCCTCAGATGCATTTGGAGGAAGTAGGCTCAAGTCTGCAAAAGCTCATGTACCAACTTCTTTCTTTCAATTAGTCTCAAAGGTGCTACACAATCCCTTTGCATAGCCTCTGAAGAAGGCAGTGGTAAACCACCCTGAACAAATTCTGCCATGATAGGTTCACCTCAGGGTCTCCAATAAGTAGGAAATGACTTGAAGGCAACAACAGCAACAAATATAAGGGAAAGAGCACAAGAATGAACCCAGTACATTGCTGAAAATTATGTAGAATGTTTAATTGTATGAGGTGAAATTGCTTGCCAAAACAAGAAAGCCATTAATGGAAGTGATATAAATGTAAGGCTAAAAAAATAAGAAAACGATCCAAACTGAATTTGACAGATTGGCACCTCTGTCTCAAATACACAAAAGAATGAGGATGTGTAGAAACGCTAGACAGGGCAGCTTGCCAGCTTGTGCCTGAAGGTGTGGGTGTGAGGGGGGACTGGGTAACATCCTTCCTCACCCACCTCTTGTTGGGACAGACTCTCCCCCAGGCGTGGGGTTGGAATGGCTGTATGTTCCTTGGCGTGCAGTAAATGTATTGAGAAGGGGCAATGCATTTCTTGGCAGTATCCCCACTCCTACCCCACCACCCATCCACACCCATTTTGGAGCTGGGAAGAGAATATTTAGGTATCTTGATTCCAACAACCACCCTGTCCCAACCCTTCTGACAGCCCTCTGCAAATGTTACAGCACATGGGCTTGCTGAATTGTTCTCTTCCCCTGTGTCTCCAGGTGTACTTCTGATCCAGGTGCATTACTGTTGCTGCTGCTTCTGCTGCTGTTCCAGTTCCTCTTGGTGATTTACCCCATTCAGTTCCACACCCAGACAACACTACACACAAACACATCTGCACAAACTGAGGATTATCTGCACCTTCAGGATGGAGCTTCAGAAGATGGGAGAAGACATGGGTACTGAGAGGCTCAATGGGACCATACCTGATAGCGACAAAACTGCTGTCCTGGAGGATGGGTGAGTCTTTTGAGGTGGCTGTGGTGGAGAGAAGGTGCAGGGATGACCAGCGTGGGAGAATGACCTAATCCAACTGAGGTGGGTGGGACAAAATGGTAGGAATCAGAAATTTCTCTGGCTTTACTTCGCAAACGAAGATTCAGGAAGGACTCATCCCATGCTTTCTACAAGAGCATTGATGACTAAAAAGGCCAATCCATGATAAACAAGTCCAGTTGCAGAAGGCACAGCAGAAAGTCTCCCTGGGTGATGATTCCGGGTTGTGGTTTTTTCTGCGTTGTCATTTCTCTTTGAGACTCATTCGGCGTGAGCTTTCAAAAAAGGCTGCAGCATCATGGATAGTGCATCTCCATGCCTCCCGATGTGAGGGCAGGGCGGAGCGTTGTTGGTGATCAATTTGGCCGAGCCTGAGATGCTGTTTCAGGGAGTCCTTGTATCATCCCCTCTTACGCTGACCCGTGGCGTGTTCACCATAGAATACTATTTTTGGGAGGCAGTGGTCCTTCATCCTAGAAACGTGTCCTGCCCAGCACAGCTGCATCCTCAATAGCATGGCCTCAATAATAATAATAATAATAATAATAATAATAATAATAATAATAATAATAATAATAATAATAATAATAATAATAATAATTTTATAGCCCGCCCAATCACAAGGAATCCAGGTGGGTTACAACAATAAAAATAAAGAGAATAAAATAAAATACAAAAAATAAATAAAATACAATAAAATTAAAGAGAGCGAAGTGAGTAAATTCACAGTTAGGCCTGATGGAAATCGGGCCTCTCTTTTTCACTCCCTCCCAAGTCTGATGATGACAGTTGGAACGGAGGGAGGGCTCTTCTTCTTGAGGCAAGGATTTTATTTTAATTAATTTTAATTTAATTCCTGCTTGCTCAAGGACAGCAACATTTGTCACATAGTCAGTCCAGTGTATATTTAGAATTGTGCATAAACAGCGCTGGTGAAAGCATTCGAGGAGTCGTAGGTGTTGGCGATAGGTGACCCAGGTTTCAGACCCATAAAGGAGAATAGACAGTACAATGGCTCTATAGGGTATTCTGTGCTCCCTTCCCCCACCCCACAAGGAACAGGACTTGGGAGTCTCCACTGAATCTTGAGACTCATTGGATGAGCTCAGGTCAGTCTAGCCTTTTCAGCCTACTTCACAGGGTTGTTGTGAAGACAAAATGGGAAGGTAGAGAGTCATGTATGGCATCTCGTGCTAATTGGAGGAAAGGCGGTATAATTAATAGATTAGTCTTCAGGACACCCTTTTATAAGATCAGTTTCCTTGACATGAGAGAACAATGGGTTGTACCTTTTGTAATCAGACGCTTATTTACAATGATACCGTTTGAAGAGATAAGAAGCAAACACACTTGCTAGTAGCAACAAGCAACACCCACAAAAATCTTAGAAGCTGCTTTATGCCAAGAAGAAACCACAAACTTTCCCAACCAAATTTAGGTATTTATTATTATACCTACTGGGATACTTCAAAATGTTTTTTCCACCTCTGCCCAGGAAGGTAGAGTAACAACATTACACAGGGGCAGCAAGGCATAGTGATGTTCCTTTTAGAACATAATGTAACAACTCTTAATAGCATTACCCTTTAAAATGAATATGACACATTATTTTTACTCCTTATTAATTCTTGTTTCTTTGGGAGTGTTTGGAGGAGATTTCTAAAAAGCCATATTCTTTATAAAATGGAATTTCTCTTAAAAGGAAATGTAATGAACAATGTAACAAATTATGAAACATTGTCAAAGCCCATTATTTGGTTTCTTTCTTTCTGAGAAAACACCATTTTGCATAAACAAACAGCACATTTGAATCGAAGTTGCAAAGCCTCCAGTTAATGATGGGTCTGAAAATTCATGGCAGATTTTCTTTATTGCCTATCTGAATAGCATATTTTCATTTTCTTAATTAAGTACTAAGGGAACACCAAAATTGGGAGTTCGAGGAAGCCTATCTTCTCTGTCTGCCTTGAGATTTTGAAAAGAGCTTCTGATGGCATTTCAGTGTCATCAAGAACATGCTTTGGGAGATGATGGTCTCACTTCTGTCCTTAGCAATCCACAGTGAACTCTGTATCACATTCAGTTGTGCAGTTTAAAAGGCTAGATCTAGAGATTAATAAAGTATTGAAAGAGGAACATTTTCCCCTGCTCTGGTGGAACTCACTGTCACATGATCTGGTTGATAGCCACTAGCTAAAATTCCCTCCTTCCCATCAAAATATTGCACACATTTGTGGGAGATAAGTTAATAAACAGTAATAGCTAAAATGGGAAGGTCCACCAATAGACACATTCTTGTTGGAGGACAAGATGTTTCACCTGAATTGCAAGCTCAACCCCTCTTTCTTATTATACAGTTATAGCACTTTGATTTTACTTCAACTGCTGTGGCAACATCCTGTGGAATTCTGGGACTGGTAGTTTGGTGAGGCACTAGAATTGTGTGGTTAAGAACTGATTAAATATAAATTCGTGCTTATGAATTTGCATAAATTCATAAATGTATCTGAGGAAGTAAACTTAAGTCTATGAAAACTCATGCTGCCAACTTCTTTCTTTCAGTTATTCCCAAGGTGATACAAGATCTCTCTTCAAGATCTTTTTATATACTGATTCATGCTTCTTAGTCATGCTCAAAACGGAGGACATTTTGGAATTCCTCCTGGACAAAAGGTTGAAATGGAGAGCATCTGGTCCAGGGGACGTGTTTGCACTGTTGCAGGAGTGCAGCCGAAGGAGGGCCAGTCCCATTCCTCTTGTACTAGTGCAGCTGGTTGACTCAGGGTGCCATGTTAACACACTGTAGGCTGGGACCAATCAGCTGTGCTTGTTGATTTCCAGAGGGTGGATCCTGTGTAGTTCCCTCTCTGGTTTGCTCCTTGGACAAAGCATTCCTGAATGGCTGCTGTTGGAAACAGAGTGCTGGGTGGCAGGGACTTTTTCCTTGTTTCGAGCAAAAGGCTGCTGTTATATACAGTGGACCCTTGTTATCCACTGGGATTTGGTTCCAGTACCCCTGTGGATACAAAATCTGTGGATGTTCAAAAATCTGTGGATTAAATACAATGGCAAAGTGAAATCATGCTCCTTGTATGATAAAATGGCAAAATCAAGGCTTGCTATTTGGAATTTATACTTACAGTATTTAGCTATTTTCTATCCATTGATGCTTGAATCCATAGATTAAGAATTTGTAGATATGGATGGCTGATTGTACTTTGATTGTGGAAATCTGGTTGCTTAGGTTAGAAGGCTATTTCTAGTTATTGACCCCTTCTTTTATGTGAAATGTTGAGTAGGGTTCTCAAAAAAGAGTCATTTGGTTTAAACCAGGTTGAGTTAAACCAAGTAACTTAAAAAACAAAGCAAAATTTTATTTATTTATTTATTTATTTATTTTAAAAAACCACCACCAACGATCTGCAGGTTTTTCCAACCCCAAGGAAATGTCACAATCCCAGTGGGTTGAGTTATAATTTCTCTTCCATGAATGGCCTACAATTCAGTGACCAACCTGCTGCGTCCTCCTTCCCTACACAGCCCCACTTGTGCCCCCTGAAAATCTGCTTCTTGCATTAGGGGAATTCTGGGAATGGTGTGGCCTATAGTACAGGAAACTACAGAGGGAGTGAGGATTTTATGAGGTTACTGCCCTCCATGCACAAACAGAAGAGTAACATAGAATCTGAACTATTGGCTAGGGGCCCAGTCACATTGCACAATAATTGCACAATGATGCCATATTAACTGCCTTGGCTGACTCCTACAGAATCCTGGGGTTTGTAGTTTGGTCAGGTACAAAGATTTGTATCTGTACTAGTTTGGTCAGAGGCAACTTCCTAGCTGTGGATTATAAATGCCCCTCAGGCCACTGCAAATCCCAGCATTCAATTGGATGTTGCCATGGAAGTTAAAGTGGAATCATTGTGCAATAATTGTGAAATGTGAATGGGTCCTTGGAGCTGCTGAGAATTCTGCCTTTTTATGCACATTGCTTTGGCTTTTTTCACCAGTGAAAGGGGCTAACTAATTAAATTCTAACAAGACCATAAATGCTTTAAGTTATGTTCAAAGTCAAATCCTGGCTTGCTGATCACCTAAACAGACTAGGATAAGGAAACTAGCTTCAACTGTGTCTGGTTAGGGAAGTGATAAGCTAGGAGCCTGGGTTTTAGACATAAAGGGAAACTTGCTTCCTTGTTAGTTAAACCACTTCCATGGCTGGAAGGAGCCAAGGGGAGTTAATCAAGCAGTGCGTACAAGTGTGTGCTCTCTAATGATAAGTCAGAATTGTTGCAGCCATTGCCCTCTTTGTGTTTACATTGCAGGCAACTTTTAAGAAGTGCATTGACCACATTAGTTAATACATTCAGAGTCACCATGCAGGTGTTTCAAAAACATTTCAGGGATGTCCAGATTGCCAAATTATGCTGAAATATTTGGGAAGTTGCTATAGAACAACAATTTCCCTTTTGAAATTCCTCTTTCTACCTGCCCTGTTGGTTTCATTTTGTTCATCCTTGTGCTTTGTAATTGTGGAGATATACTTGACATCACATAGGCAGAGAGATTCTTTTATCCAGGCATTGGGTTTTCTGTGGTTGTCACATTTGCCTGTCCTGTGCCATTTGTGCATGCATCTCTATAAGTCTTCCTCTGTCTCCTCTCCTCTTCCACTTTCCCTTCCATTTTTCCCAAAATTCAAATCCTGTGTTTGGAACAGAGCACCTGAATTGATAACAAAATGAATGGCATTTTGTTACTTAACAGAACTCTGACTTGGTTGCTTTCTGGGTGTGCGAATTTTTCTCGCTGATGCTGGATAAGAACAGCTGTATCAGTGAGGCTCGATCCAGCATATTCACTCTGTGTCTCCTTCCATTTCAGCTACGAGGAGGAGGAAGAGCATGTTTTGCCTGAGCGAGAGGAGTTCCTGCCCCACATTGACAGCAAGAAACTGAGCCAGTTCACTGACGTAGGTGACTGGGGCAATGGCCAAATATCCCCACTTCACCCTGGGTAGAATATGAGAATCCCGACTCCCTGGCTTTGGAGAGCAGAATGTAGAAGATCTGTTTCTTTGACCTCTAATGCATAATGGTTCACTAACATTTTCCTGACCATATTTAGGATTTGCACTCTCCAGAATTTTATGGGGTTGGCAGAGAGACCAAATGATATTGCAGCCATTGCACCTTTGCCCTCATCCATCTCGCTTCTGCCAGCCCTTTGACCATTTCAGAGGATCTTTGGAGCTTAAGAACTGAAGCACACAATCAGGATGTTCACACAGGGTCCTTTCACACTACTCATTTATAGTACTGTACTGTGATTTCATTTTTAAGTGCCGTGGCTGCCTCCTGTGGAAACCTAGGGTTTCTAGCTTGTTCAGATGCATCAGAAGAAGAATGGCTGAGAAATGCGCTCTCTCCACTGCAAATCCCAGGATTCCATAGTTTGTTGCTTTGAAAATTAAATTGGAATCATGATGCTATAATTATAATGTGAAAAGGCACAATGAGTTGCCTTAAAAATAAACAAGTCTTGGATTTTATTTAGGCTGCACCTTGTGGGAGCTGCATCAAACAGTCTCATATTTAATATATTTCCTGTTTATAAAAAGCCAGCATATCATGGCAAAGACTAGGTTAGTACTCATCTTCTTATCTTCCTAGCTTTAGACATGGGAACATTTTTAACGTAAAGAGGAACATCCAAACATTGTGATTCACCTCTGCCTGCAATCTTAAGTGGTATCTCCAACCAACAATGGCTACCAAACATGATTCTCCTGATAGCATGTGCTCCAGCTCTCAGCCATGCTGTAGCCAACTGCCCTTTTCCCTTGTCTGGGATTCCTGTTTTTAATTTTAGCCACAAATCCTCTTTTTGTTTCTCTGCTTACTGTTTCTTTCTTCCTTCTGCCTGTTGCTCCGTGACATCTTTATGCTTTGTTGTTGATTAGTTTGGCCATACGTGTCTGTTTATGTTCACATTCTTTAGATTAATGAATCTACCAATGATTTATCTAACTCCAGAGTTTGCAAGCTCTCTTCAGAAAGCCAGTGTTTAGTACAGTAAATATGTATTTATCACCTACTTCCTTCAAACAGTGCATGCACATCCCCTCCAGCTTATGCATCTGAAATAGGGTTGTATCATTTTCCCTGCATAAGATGGAGGGTGGCCAGATCAGGACAGGTCTATCCCAGATCCTCACATTTCAGGGCCAAACCCTGAAACCTAGGGATCACGCCTTGTGATGCCACAAGGGGCAACCTCTGGTGATGTCATTAAGCATGACATGTTAAATTGTACAAAGAATGCCATTCAAGTGAAAAACACCAAGTCTAACAAATAAGGAAGTATGCACATCTTTCAAAGCAGTGCTCTTGCTGTGCAATTCCTCTCCTTTGCCCTAAAGATCAGAGAAGAAGGGCTATTGCCCTGAGATCTAGCAACCCTAACTTGATGTGCTTTATTTTGCACATGGGAAAATCCCATTCTAACTTTTCCATTCTTGATCTGTTGCTGTTTTAATTATGATGCAGAATAAAGGGTTGTGGAAAGCTCCTATTGGATGGTAAAAATTTAATAAATAAAATTTTTATTTTTATCCCGCTTTTTGCCAAGCAATCAAAGTGGCATACAACAGACTAAAATACATCCATATATACACATCACCCTGCCCCCTTAAAACAAGATTAAACAGTATAAAACTAAAACTAACATTTTAAAATCCAGACAATAACCATGGGTCATGGTAGTTGTGATGTGGTTTGCAACACCATTTCCTCTCTTGTTGTCCTAATGTTGCTTATATTCTTTTAAAGGCACCACCATCCCATTGTTACTGTTGCCCCCTCCTCCTCCTCCCCCCTTCCTTTTGTTGTTGTTGTTGTTGTTATTGTTATAATCAAACACAAAGCTAGAACAGACCTGGAAACACAAATAAGTTTGAGACAGACTTGGAATCAAACATGAATAAGCTAGATTACGGCTCTCCCAAACCACTTAGACTGCAAGGACAAAATGAATTATGAAGTTTTAGCCTTCCAAAATAATTTTTCCAAGCTCAGGTTAGACAACAAACTAGGAAGCCAGCAAGTGACCAGGGGCCACCCTCCATGTCACTATCATGTCACTGAAGAATGTTGGTTCCACATCAATTAAGTCAGCTTTTCCCAATCTAGTGCCCCCAGACAATACTGGGTGACATATCTTCCATCATCTGCAGCTGATGAGTTATTGTCTGCCACATTAGGATGGTGCCAGGTCAGGAAAACTAGCATTGAACTTCTAGATCAGAGGGTTTGAACCAGTCTCGCATTAATTTAGTCACCTCTTTGTGCAGGCCAAAGAACCTATGGCTTTCTAAATACTTTGGTCAACAGCTCCCATCACACTCCAACCCAGTACAGCCAGCGGTAAGGAATTGCAGGGGTGGTAGTCTAAAATATCTTGAAGGTTGGCATTTTCCCATGTTCAGTGTAGATGTTCAGCCATTGTGCCCCTTCCATTAAATGCTTCCTACTAGTTTATATATCAGTCAGTCAATCAATGATATTCAATCAGTCAATCAATTATATTCTGGAGCCCTGGTGGTGCAGTGGTTAAATGCCTGTACTGCAGCCATTCACTCAAAACCACAAGGTTGCGAGTTCAAGACCAGCTAAAGGGCCCAAGCTTGACTCAGGCTTGCATCCTTCCAAGGTCACTAAAATGAGTACCCAGACTGTTGGGGGCAAATTAGCTTACTTGCTAATTAGCTTACTTGCTGTTCACCGCTATGATCTTTGGAATAGCGGTATATAAATAAAACAAATTATTAAATTATTATTATATTCTGCCTTTTCCTCAAAAGAGAGGCTCAAGATGGTTTGAGAATATATCTTCCTCAAAGTAATATCCAGTCCTTCTTCCAATCTGCCATCCCTCCACATCTTGGCTGTCAAAATCCTTCCACTAGTGTGTATCACCTTGTTTCAGATGATGATGATGATTTTATTTCTTACCTGTCTGTACTCATGGCTTGAGGTGGGTTACACCATAGTTAAAACACAATCATTACATAAAATACACATATTAAAAGATCTGCGCAGTATTTATATGTAGATGCCCTCAGGCCTGAGTAGAGTACCCACGAAAAGCCCCCAACTCCTCACAGTCTCAGTCAAATGTTGGGAAAATTTGGTATTCCAGATCTTTAGACCTACAGCTCCCTCGGTTTCATCCATCATGGTCAGTGGTAAGGAATGATTGGAGATGTAGTCTAAGCACTTGGAAGACAAACATTTCCACATTCCTTGTCTAAATCTTTGTGCTATTTTTGTTTATTTATTTATTTTGCTACTGCTTGCCCTCCAAAGTCTTTCTACCTGTGAAAACCGAAACCCCCTCCTTCACACACAGACACCTCTGATCCTGCCAGCCTAAACATTGTGTCATCTTAGTTCCTTTTGCTGTTTGCTCCCAGGCATATAATTTGCTTTGTTACTCATTTATTTTTGCACTGATAGTGTTAATTCCTGTTTTTAAGGGATGCAATTGTTGTTGTTAGCTACAGGTTGAGTCTCCCTTATTTTGAATTCTGAAATACTCCAAAAACAAAGACTTTTTTTTTCATGGGTGGCTGAGATTGTGACATCTTTGCTTTCTGATGGTGCACTGTACACTTTTTTTAAACTTTGTTTAATGCACAAAATTATTAAAAAATATTATGTATGAATGACCTTCAGGCTACATGTATAAGATATTTATGCAGTCTGTTTAGATTTAGGTCCCACCTCCAAGATATCTCATTAGGTACATATATACAAATATAGGTATTCCAAAAACCCCAAAAGTCCAAAATATTTTTTGATAAAGGAGACTTAACCTGTATTGGTTTGATTGTACCTGTTTCTATAGTAAACAGCTTTGAGATTTTAAACTGAAAAGTAGTATGAAAATATTCTTGCATGTTAGTGGCAATATACTGCAGTTTCTCCTCACAAGAACAAAAATATCTAACCAGTTCTTCTGACCTGGCTTCTGTTTCTTTGTTTTCCCCCCTTCTGCTTTGGCTTGTAGTTTGAGGGAAAGACGTCATTTGGGATGTCAATCTTTAACCTAAGCAACGCCATCATGGGTAGTGGCATCCTGGGCCTGGCGTACGCCATGAGGAACACAGGCATCGTCCTCTTTGTGTGAGTGTTTGTCTTATAGCACACGGTGCCAAGGAACAAAAAATTGAAAAAAAATTGCAAGATGAATATCATGACATGCTTAAGCTGGGGTGGGCACACACCTGAGTGAAGAGGGCTCCAACAGATGATTTCTGATCTTTTGGATGGCTTTGGCACCCTATTGCATTTTGGATAACTGGAAGTGGAGAATGTGCTGGGTGCTTGGGGGGTGGGATAAGGCAATGTTTTCTTAACCATGAAAATAGTTCAGAACTTTGGATACCTCTTTTAAAATTCAAAGTAGTATCTAGAGTGGGTTCACTGATATGGAAGCCACTAGCTTCCACTGTTTGGCTGTTATCCTGTATGGCTCTGCATAGCCAAGTACTTGTATATGCAGACATAAACTACACTGGGGCATTCATTTACCTGCAGACTTACTATAGAGCAAACTTTCCTCCTGGTGGCCCTCCGTGCCTGGCGATGAGTAGGGAGAAATCTGAAGATGTAACTGGCTTTGTTCCTATAGCCAGACACAAAATGATTACATAATCTTCTGAGGTTAGCTGGGGTCTTCTGCAGGTCTCAGCAGATGATGTAGTCATTCTGCATATGGCTACAGGGACACCATCAGCTGCGTCTGCCACATGCACACATGTGCGTGCACACAGAGACACCTGCTCTTTGCCAGGCACAGAATAGCTGTGGTATGAGGCTGCAGCAACTCTACAGTAAATCTGGGAGTGGGGCTTTGGTCACTGTTGAAGAGAAGAAGGAAAAACAAACTTTGACATTGACCTTCCCCTTATGCAGGTGTAAGGATATAAAACTTAACAGAATGCTGGTATTGAACTCAAAAAATTGTGGTTTATGAGTGAGTGGCTGCAGTACAGGCATTTAACCACTGCACCACCAGTGGTTTGGGTGTTGGACTACAACTGAAGACCAGAGTTTGAATTCCAGCTTGACCATGAAACCCCCTGGGTGACCTTGAGTGAGTCACATATTCTCAGCCTCAGGGAAAAGCAATGGTAAATCTCTGAACAAATCTTGCCAAGGAAATTCCACGATACGGTCACTTTAAGGTTGCCATAAGTTAGAAATGACTTGAATGTTGGGATGTTGAGAAGCTGGAGTGTATCCAAAGGAGGGTGATTAACATGGTGAATGGTCTGGAAACCATGCCCTATGAAAAGAGACTTAGGGAGCTGGGTATGTTTAGCCTGGAGAAGAGATGGTTAAGAAGTGATATGAAGACCTTGTATAATTATTTGAAGGGGTGTCATATTGTGGATGGAGCAAGCTTGTTTTCTGCTGCTCCAGAGAACAGGACCCGGAACATGCAAGCTACAGGAAAAGCGATTCCATCTCAACATTAGGAGGAACCTCCTCACAGTAAGACCTGTTAGACAGTGGAACACACTCCTTTGGATAGTTATGGAGTCTCCTTTGGAGGTATTTAAACAGGCTGGATGGCCATCTGTCGGGGTGCTTTGCTTGTAAGGTCTTTTCCAACTTGATGATTTTGTGGTTCTATGCCAGCCCTGTATGGGTGTTACGTGCAGTTTTGTTTTCAAGTTGAGACTTGGGAAATTCTAGAATCTATGCTCTTTCATGAAGAAAGAGTTTGTGGCTGACTTCTGTTGTTGTCTTTCTCTTATAGGGTGCTCTTGATCTGCATTGCATTGCTTTCTTCCTATTCCATTCATTTGCTGCTGAAATGTGCTGGTGTTGTGGGTAAGTATTTCCTACTGTCTGGATGCCAGAAGTTGGATACAAAAAGTCAAGATTGTTTTGGCCGTGGGGACTCAAATCTAAGGAGTTTTATTGCTCTGGGGAAATTTTTTAACAAAACTCAAGTGTTTTGAAAGAGACTTTGCTGTTGGTAGTGCGTTTATACAAATATTTATTGTGATTCTGTATCAGTGGCAGTGCTTAGCTAATTAGGTTGTACTAGGTTTTGAAGCAATGCCAAAGCCTGCCAAACTTTATTTATGAGTGAGTGTCCATAAAACAAACAGAATCACAAAAACAGAACAAACAGAGGGGGGAAATGGGGAAAAGGCACTGGAAACAAAACAAACTAAGCCAACTGGGAAACAAAATTCTTAGTGTGCCTGTGTATATTCAACTGTCAAATACATTTCTGAGAAGTATGTAATCCTTTTTTGAGGGGCAGCTATAAATAAACATAAAACACATTTAAAAGAGATAACTGTTGTAAAATTACTATTGTGAGGTTTATTGTTAAAAAATATAACAAACTGAAAATTTCTGAAAAGCTCTTGAGAAAATATGTATATATATAAACTGGTGGAAAGTATCCTGTCACCTCCACCTTGGGAACAGTTGTGCTATGAGGGGAGGTGACAGTCCTTGGCATGTTCATCAAACTACATTTCCAAGATTCCTCAAATGACACTATTACAGGGAAACCATCCTCTATTTAAGAAGATGTAGAACATCGTTCACACAAGATGTTCAGTGTGCAGTTGCCATACTGCCAGAACCCTGGTTTTTATATTTACTGAGAGCATTCAGGAAGATGCAAACTAGCATTGTTGCTTGGTCCTTCATGCCTGAAGAGCACAGTCAGCCCTTTATTAACCATTATTACCATAGAGCTGCATACTTTCTACTAGGTTGGGCAATGCTATCTTCTGAAACAGCTGGCGTGGAGAATGTGGTGATGTCTACAACAGAAGAAGTTTCATTTGTAGTATCGCAAATGGCTGGAGAGGTGGTGCTATCAAGCAGGAATTATGGATGATAATTATAGTGTTATCCTGGTCACTTGCTTTTAAAATATTTTTAAAGCCTTGAATCCCTCAGTACATCTCTCTTTCTGTCTCAAACTCTATCTCATATTTAGGAATTAGAGCTTATGAACAGCTGGGACTCCGGGCATTTGGCCACGGTGGCAAAGTGGTTGCTGCTGTGATAATCTCAATACACAACATAGGAGGTAAGAACTTGTTCGTACTCATAGCTTGTCCCCTGCCAGCTCAATGGAGGAAAATGGACAGGACAGTATGTGCTTTGAGGTTAAATAAACCCCTCCAATGGTGACTCAAATTCTGCACTAAAATAAGTATGGAATTCAATGTCCTATACACATTATGTAATAAATATATTTATACCCATTTGTTTCTGTTGCAAAATTGATCCCATTTCTGTTACCTGAAGATCTGTTAGTTGTGAAGAAGTGTGGGTGAGGAAGCTGCACGGTGCCAAACCCTGACTTTTCATTGATTTGGGGCTTGGATTTTACCATTATCCCATGATGCACTTACATAATGGTATGGTGGAATACACCTCGCCCCATCTGTTGACCTTTCCCCTCCCCACCAGCCAAATACAGGGAATCCTGACAGGTTTCTTTTTTCTTTTTCACAGCAATGTCTAGTTACTTGTTTATTGTTAAATCTGAACTGCCACTTGTGATCCAAACCTTCTTAGGGCTGGCAAAGAACAACGGGTAAGCAAAATTACATCCGTTTCAATTCCCAGCTCCCATCTGCCCTTACCTTGTTTTGTTTTGTTTTGTAATTATCCTCCCCCCACACACATTTATTATAATTTATTAATAATATCTTACAGTATGATACTATTTCCATATTTACATCTTACAAGCAGGTTTTTCTTAAATAATACTTCCTACTTTCCATAAATTGGCTTTACATAATTCAGCTTGTCTTTCATTTCCATTAAATATATTTTTGTAACCTCCTGTTGATTGAAATCAATATTACTTTTTACTGTAGTTTTAATCTTTAAAGCTTTGTTTTTAAATTCCAAAGGATAGATCACTTGCTTACTATACTTAAAACAATGGATACTCAGTGGCCACCCAATTAAAATAACAGAGAAGGGGTTCTTTTACAATTTGATATCTATCAATAAGTGTAGATTGTCTCTCTTACAGGACTTCATCATTGCTTAATCTCTGGAAACAGTTACTAAGGAAGTTAATTCATTGATTACTGCTACTTTGTTGTATGGCCTTGTCCAACCTGCTGCTCTCCAAATGTGTTGGAGTACAGCTCCCATAATTCCACATGTCCCTATTATCTGTGGGTTTATGGGGATTTTAGTTCCAGTGATCACCTGGAGGGCACCAAGAGCCCTTTCATACTACACAATTACAGAGCTATGATTAAACTTGAACATCTCTGGCAGTGTCCTATGGAATTCTGGGATTTGCAGTTTGGAGAGAGATTAGAGATCACTAGCTGAGAATTCTAAATTCCCATCCCTAAATTAGCACTTAGAGAGCCAACCTGGCATAGTGGTTTGAGTGTTGGACTGTGACTGGAGATCAGCGTTTGATTACCTGCTTGACCATGAAACCCACTGGGTGACCTTTGGTATGTCACATACTCTCATCCTCAGGTGAAGGCAATTAACAACCTCCTATGAATAAATCTTGCCAAGAAAAGCCCATGATAGGGTTGCCATAAATCAGAAACAACTTGAAGGCACACAACAACAACATATTAGCAATCCCAGGATACCATACGATATTAGAATATTTGATACCTATGGGGCAGTTGCCATGACAAGTAGAGTGGAGTCATGGCATTATAACTGCATAGTTTGAAAGGGCCTCAAGTTGAGTAAGACTTCCTTAAGGCATTCCTCAGGCATTTCACAGGGAGGCTGATGTTTCAATTGAAAAATTTAATGGCTAACAATATACAATCAAGCCTCCATATCCCTGGCTTCTTCATCCACGGATTCAAGCATCCATGGCTTGAAAATATTCCTAAAAATATAAATTCCAAGGAGTAAACGTTGATTTTGCTATTGTACATAAGGGACACAATTTTATTATGCCATTGTATTTAATGGGACTTGAGCATCCACAGATTTTGGTCTCCACAGGAAGTCCTGGAACCAAACCCCAGTGGATATCAAGGGCCCTCTGTATTTGAAATCAAGACAGTGCCGTTCCTATGCATTGGGTCAGTGAAAACACCTAATAATGTCACCTTAGTGTCTCCTTGAAGATAATACCCAGTCATCCCAATTTGGGAGAAAAGCAATAAATAAATGCAATATATAAATGGATAAATAACAACTTTGTTAAGGACCTGAACTTTTAATGACCAGCTTATAGCTGTTATGACCTGGAGTGAAATTGGAGATAGGGTGTGTGCGTGTATATAAGTGCACAAACTTGTGTTTGTGTGTGTGTACACATACACACCACATTGAGAAGAAGAGTAGATGAATACATGAGTGCCCCTTTCTATCTTTCTCCCGCTTTTGTTTGCTCCAAACTAGGCCTAATACTATGAAGCCTTCAGAGCAGTTTTATGGAGGGAAGCAGCTGGTCTTTTTGGCTCCCTTTTCCTTTCTATAAATGGATCCATCTGGGTCTTGCTGCCCTATTCACATGCCTTTCATGACGAGAATTATGAGCCGAAGTCACCATTCTTGGTGCTCAGCAGTGTAATGAGTTGGGAGGATTCACTCTTGCACCAAGCCTCTCAAACAAAAAAGGGAAAGGGAAGCAAGGATTACTAGAATAAGAATGGATTGTAACCAGTCGCAACGCACTTGTGTTTCATGTTGAACTTAGGGCAACACTGCATGTCATGAATGGCCCTTTCCTCACTGGCCCTTTTTCCTGATTTGGTCAGATAAATATGGACAGGAATTCCTGAGAAGGATAAAATCCTAGTTCTCAGGTGGTAGGAGGAGGGTTTTCTAGGGGAGAAGGGAAATAGCTGGTGTAAGTAAAATGTTAAATATTATTTCCTCTTCCTAGTACAAATCATCCCTTCTCAAGAAAGTATGATTTGTACTGGGAGTAGGAAAAAGTATTTTAACACTTTACTTACACCAGCTATTTCCCTTTGCTCCCATAATTCAATGTGTGAGGTTATGGGAATTTTAGTTCCAACACACACTTGGAAGGCACCAAGAGCCCTCTAATACTTTGCTTTGTAGGAGAAGAAACTTCTACTAGGACAGCCTTCCCTATTCTGGGGCACAGAGCTATGATCCATTTTAACTGCCATGGCAACATCCCATGGAATAGAGGGATGGATAATTAGAAACCTCAGCCAGAGAGCTCCTCCTCTGGTGCCTTTGACCAAACTATAAGTCCCTCTCCAGGATAACATAGGATATGCCATGGCTGTTAAAGTGCAATAATAGTACCATAATTCTTTAGTGTAAAAGAGCCCCTGGTGCACTTCAGTTGTCTTTAACAATGGTTCTCATCATCCCCAGCCAGTATGACACCAGATTGGAGAAAGCCTGTATCATGATAACATTCCACTTACCTGTTGCAATATGATTTCTAGACCTCACACTCCTAATTGTAAAAAAAGAAAAATGTTAAATACTCCAGTGAGTATGTGCAGACAAGGAGCATCCCTCCCAATATTGCAAGATTGTAGCTTCCAACATTCTTCACATTCGTCTATGCAGGCTAGGGCTACTGGGAATTATGATCCAACAACACTTGGAAGACTGCTGTGCTGTACTTAATGCATATAATCATAATTTCACTGTGGTGGGTCAAAGGTAGCTGTGGAGATTTGGACTATTGGCTCAGCTTGAGAAATCACTTTTAGAAGTAATTCATTCCAGTTACTCATCATAGCATTTTCAAAAGAATTCACTATTGTTATTTTTTTTTTAAAAAAAAACATTGGAATGAGTAACTCCTGCTTTGCTTGTTACATTTACATCTTACATTTTGATGATTCGTTGTTGCAGGGGAGTGGGGACTTAGCATTTATAAGAGAATGGGATAAAATTCTTAGCAAATTTTTTGAAAATTCCTTGTTAAAATATTTCTTAAAAACTGCTCTTATAACTTAACCTTTAAATGTAAATAGAAACCATTACCTAGTATACCAATAGAGTAATGGCTGGGAGCAAAGTTATGCTACTTTTGAGTTACATGACACTACTTTAAAAAATACAGCTGTGGGAACATATGACATTTGCAAGTGCCATTCACCCATGCATCAGCATAGCCAATAGTAAAAGACTGATGGTGAGTTAATTTACCAAAATCTTGGGCAGCTAGATGCTTCTTGTTCTTGTGTTATAGGTAACTCCAGTAACTTCTTACTTTGAAGCTCAAGTTATGGACAGTAATTAGAGACCCTGCCCCAGCATTGAGGTCACCCCTCTTCCCCAGTGTGTGCTATTTATGTACTCCCAGCATAGTGAATCAGCTGCCTTTGGGTGACAGGAAAGCACTGGCTTCGGAGACAGTGGTGGAATGTGCCTGATTTTAGCTGGTTTCTCCAGACACTGGATGGTCATGGATGAGGATCCCAACAGTCATATACAACATACCAATTGGTCATTAATACACAGACACGCTCTCTCTCTCTCTTTCTCTCTCTCTCTCTCTTGTGCACACACACACACACACACACACACACTCCTCACAATACATGGACCTTCCCTTGCATATAAAAAATAAGTGTTTTTCTAATTATTCACACTAATTAATAGTAATATTATGGTTTGGGGAAGGTTATTTCTCCTGTGATAAGATACAGAAAGATACAGAAGAGCATAGTATGCCTTTGCTGCTTGGTCAGTATCCCTTATCTGAAATGCTTGAGACCAGGATTTTGGATTTTAGACTTTTTTTCTATTTTGGAATATTTGCACATACATAATAAGACATCTTGGAGATGGGTACCAAGTCTAAACACCAAATACATTTGTGTTTCATATGCACCTTCTTATATCCATAACCTAATTTTATAAACAATATTTTAATAATTTTATGCATGAACCAAAGTTTGTGTATATTGAACCATCAGAAAGCAATGGTGTCACTACCTCAGCCATTCATGTGGACAGTTTTGGATTCTAGGAATTCCAGATAAGGGATACTCAACCTGTACATAGAAGAGATCATTCCAGCTTGTTTATTAAGGGTGAGGAAATCTGCCCTGTCCCCATAAAGAGTCCCTCTTTGAGACAACTAGGAACAGGAGCCCTGTTTTTTTCCCTCTTTTGCCTCTTTTCATCCAAAGGAGGCAGATACCATAGTGACTGTGGTACTGTTTATGTTGCAGTGAGTGGTATATGAACGGGAATGTACTAATCATCATCGTCAGTGTTTGTGTCATCCTGCCCCTGGCTATGATGAAACATTTGGGTAAGTGACAAAGAGCACCAGCTGTGATATGCTTGGATAAACACCATCTGAGATGATGTGTGTGTGTGTCTGCGTCACTGCTGGTGTCCCTTCCACCTGAGGGTTCATGGCAGTAATGTATTGATTTTTCCAACATATTGCTGTGTGTAATAACTTCCCTTGCTGCCCTCTTCTGGAGGAATTAATTTTACTTCGTGGCTTCATCTGCACTGCAGAAGTAATCCAGTTTGACACTAGTTTATAACTTCTAGGGCTCAATGCTATGAAATTCTGGGAATTACAGTATTGTGTGAGGGAGAACTCTAATGCTACAAAAAACTACAATTCTCAGAATTCCATAGCATTGAACTAGTGTTAAACTGGATTGTTTCTGCAGTGTGGATGCAACCTATATCAACATAAAAACTGTCCATGGAACCTGACAACCCAAGGAATTGCAGAGCTGCAGAAGATTTTCTTCTTCTTCTCTGTTTCAGGGTTTATGTCCAAGAAACAGGTTCCAAAACACATTGTCACAGAGCTAGGTTGCCACCTTTTTGTTTATTTGTTTTGCTATCTGCACCTGTAGAGATTGGCAAACAGAAATTAAACAAATAAAGCTTTTCTAGCAAGGAAGTGAAGTAATGGTGAAAGCTTTCTTTGTTTTCTGATGGCAAGTGTCTCGCAGCAGGCACCATTTTGGAAGAGGCCTGCTCTCTTATCTCTACTAGAATAGTGCTTGCCACCTGCCATTTTTATATGTTCTTAGAGGGTGAACCCAGTACACCCCATCCTAATATTCATTCCCTCCCACTTCATTTGAAAAGATTATTTTGGTTATATGATGGCATACCCAACACAGATAAACGGTGCCCATATGACTGTAGAAAGATGGAAAATTTACGGTATTTTTTCTAGAATATGCTTTGTATTTGGATAGAAGAACTCAAAACCTTGCCCCTCTTTTTGTTCATATTAGAGATGCTCTACCTTTAAAATAAACCCAACACTTTTATTAGCACAAACTGACTATTATGTGTCCTGTTGAACAACCAGGTATGTCACAATAGCCCTGATAAAGAGAGAAACTTTTAACCTGTCTAGTGACAAGATATAATCTCAGACATATTTTGTATGTTTTTATTATCCATTCAACTATTCTAGCCATGTTTGAATATACTGGCTTGTTCTTCTGCTTGTATGCAAAAGCCTGTTTGGCTAATGCAGAATAAACATGAACTTGAACTTGATTTTGGAGGCTCAGCATTTCCAACACATTCAGTGTTTTAAGGGGAGGTGCATTTATCAGGTTTTTAGGTTGATTTGTTGTTGTTAACTGCCCTTGAGTCTAACTCATGGTGACATCTTGAATGAAACACCTCCAAGGCCCATTGTCCTCAATTGCTCTGATTAGGTCCTGCAGACTCAGGGCTATGGCCTCTTTGATTCTGCCTATCCATCCGGTATGTGGTCTTACTTTCTTTTGAGAGAGATTATTTTTCCTGTATGTGGTGGGAATTTCTTTGCCAAATTTGTGTTGCACATGTGGAGTGGCTGCTGCCCGTTTTCCTTCCCCTGAATGCTCCTAGAAGGAGGTTATATAACGTCATTCATTGGATGTTTTTGTAGGGAAAGAGAATGATGGCTCAACTGGTTAACCTGAAATGCTCCTTTCTTTTTTCTATCACTGCTACTAGAAGCAGACAGAAAACAACTGCCCTGTCCCCCTCTCCTGGGTTAGAAGGATTTTTTAACAAAGGAGTTCACTATCTCACTGTTAGAAAGAAACTACATAGAGGTTTTTACCCATTCCTAAAAATGAACTCATTCACCCTCCCAACAAATAATAAGTGAAATGTTAGATGTCAGTGATTTATCCTCCAGCCTGATTTTCTAAATATATTTGTCCAATTAATTGGAGTTGCCTGTTTGTTGATCAAAATGAATTTCATCCTTTAACCTAATTGTTACAAACTGGGTAGCCCTTACTAAGATTTAATCCAGATATAGGGTTCTGCATCTAGACTGGGCCTAAGAGGTCTAAGAAAGGAAATTGGACAATCAAATAATTAAAAAATGCTTAATAGTAAAGTAATTCCAATAGGAAATAACATATGTGACCTAGTATGTGTTACATATGTATTAAGTCTGGTCTAGGCAAATATAATTTATTTTATTATTGCTATTAAAATGATAGTATTCATTAAAATAATTATATTCTTCTTCTTCAGGTGCTATTGTTAATTGTTCCTCTTTTTTTCTAGCAGAAATAGCTGTCTACCTTTTCAAACCACTCCATATTAAGGCACTAGGTTCCCAGATTTGGTTTGGAAACTGAGACAGGATTTTTGTGTTCTTTGACAGTTTCATGATAGGAAAAGTTCAACCAGTGGTGTTTGGCGATGCCAGGAAAAGGGAAACTTCGTTAAAATTTTGACCTTTACAGCTGTGCAGGATGCTGTCGAAAGTAGAGTAATTTGAACCAGTCTGGCCCCTACCTCAAATACAGATGACTGAAACAAATGAGGAATCAGGGATCCTTTTTCAGCACTTCTCTTACCTAGGTGTAAACTCTCTGGGTGAACCTTTGGGATAAGGCTATGAACTAGAAGCATGACATTCAAAGAGGTAGTCCACAGGTCCACTGAGCCATCTGCTGCTGGTTGCAGGAGACTTTCCAGGAAAGAAGGAAATAACTTATAGCAATGGGCACAAATACAGTACCAGGCCCTGGTACATTGGATGAAAACATTGCTAGTCCCTCACATCAGATGGCTTAAGAAGCACTGAAATAGAGTATCTATTAAGTTTCTGTTGGATTCATTATACAGGCTTGCTGAAATCTTTTTCCTTTTCCATTATAGGCTATCTTGGTTATACCAGTGGACTCTCGCTCACCTGCATGTTTTTCTTTCTCATCTCGGTGAGTTGACAGGGTATTCTCAGAAACTCCAGCTTCTCCCTAATGAAGGATTGTACCTTCCAATTAAGCTGCCAGACAATAGTATAAGGGCATTCTGGGCCATTAATATTGGTTTAGAAGGGGAAAATATGTCAGGAGCAGTTTCTTAATCCACTCACTCCTTTTCCTAATCCTGGTTCTTACTTATCACTTCACTCTTTGCCTAAAGGTAATCTACAAGAAATTCCAGATCTCTTGCCCCCTCCACTCCCTCAATGACACCCTGAGGAACAGCAGTGTTGTGGTTTCAGAAGAAGATACCTGCAGTGTGGAGGTCTTCACTGTCAACTCCCAGGTTAGGCCTTGGTGGGAAGTTTACTGAGTGAAGAATAGCTTTCTGGTTTGTAGAAGGTGTATTTAATTAAGTTTTATAAACAAAACAACTATATTTGTTTTTTGTGAGAAATTATATCAAACTGAAAGCCCTGGTGCTGATATCATATATTTTTGTGAATGCAGAATTAAGAAATTCTGGTAGTGTCAGATGCAGATAAACCCCTAATGTTCCAATAAATTGGGGAAAATATGTGCCAAACAACACACCTGAACCGGAGAATGTGTAGCCTTCTAGACGTCGTTGGACTGCAACTCCCATCAGCCCCAGTTAGCATACCCAGTGGTCAAACATCATGGCAGTTGCAGTCCAGCAACATTTTTACTGACACAGATTTCTCTATTTTTATGATGCAGCAAAAGTAGCTGGATCAAATAGGCTTCCTCCAGATGGCTACTAAAATTTAAGAGAATTGCAATTTAGCTCTCAACTAATTTCCCCTACTAAAAGTTTATCTAGGCCTCTGAAACCAGAATTGTGCAATTAAGCTAAGATTGCAGTTATTTATAAAACAAACCAGGTTTGCCTTTACATCTATATCTTACTTGAGTGAGCACTAACATTTCCACACTTATTGGTGGACAGGTTTTCTGAAATGACAAATGGTAGTTATAAAATTTAGGAACAGATTTCATATTAAGGATGCAGTTCAGAGCGAACACTGAGAACAACATTAGGAAAGGAAAATTATTATTTTAAAATTTTGTAGCTTTACTGTTTTACAAACCGAAGAGATCGAATATAGTGATTGGGTTGTGGTCATGGTGATGATGGTAAAAAAATACAGTGGGAGTTCCAGGTTTCCAACCTGGCAATTGGAGTAGCAGAGAATGGACTTGCATTCCCTCTTCTTTTATAGACTGCATATGCAATCCCTATCTTGGCCTTCGCTTTTGTCTGCCATCCGGAGGTGCTTCCCATTTACACAGAGCTGTCCAGGTGAGTTAACTGAAGTCATAGACAACTATTAAAGAGAGTAAGGTTATTTTAGGCCCCCTTTACACTGCAGATTTACAGTGTTGTGCTAGCACTTTTAACTACGTTGTATGGAGTCTTGGGATTTGTAGTTTGACCAGAGGCATCAGATGAGCTTCTTGGCTAAGAATACTAATACTCCCCCCTTAAGTGCAGATTCCATAGGATAGAGTCAATATATGAAAGTACAAAGGGAGCATTACTGTTAACCCTATCCAGCAAATGTAGGACAAAAGGCAAATTAGTTTGAACTACTTGAAGAGAGATTTAAAAAGAAAACAGTGGGTGGAAAGAGCCTTATAGAGTCGGCCCTCCATATCCACTGATTTTTTTATCCATGGATTTAACCATCCATAGTTTGAAGATAGTTTTAAAAATACATAAATTCCAAAAGACAAACATTTTTATATAAGAGACACCATTTTGCTATTCCATTGCATATAATGGGTTTTGAGCATCCATGGATTTTGGTATATACGACAGGTTCTGGAACCAAACTCCAGCAGATATCAAAGGCACGCTGTAAAGTAACAATTTCCCTATGGGTTAAATTATCTATCAGGTTTTGTTCAGTTGTGTTACAAAGGGAAGGGGAGATGGTGTGGAATAAGCATATTATAAGGCAGTGGAGAGCCAGTGTAGTGTAGTAGGTTGAATGTTGGACTACGACTCTGGAGACCAGGGTTTGATTTCCAGCTCAGCCATGAAACCCACTGGGTGACCTTGGACAAATCGCATGCTCTCAGCCTCACAGCTAGGCAGTGGCAAACCTCCTCTGAACAAATCTTGCCAAGAAAGCCCTATGATAGGTTTGCCTTAGGGTCACCATAAGTTGGAAACGACATGAAGGCACGTAACAACAACAACAAGTACATCAGGAACTACCTTCCTGACCAGTTGAAGGTATCCATGATCTGAATACCACCCTTCTACATCAGGATATCATTGAAGCCATTGGGAATCTAGTTTCCGTTCTCTTGGCTCAAATGATTAGAGGAGATCCCTTTTTTTTCGGAAATGAGGTTTTCCCTTACGCTTCTAGAATGCCTAGTACTGCCCCAGAGAGAAAGCCTCTTGGCTCTGTGTGCCATATTTTGTTCCCTTAGCACTGGTCACAGAGCAGTTGTGCTCATGGCCCAGCACCAGCAAGAAGAAAAGCATGGTATAAGAGAGTTTACAGCAGGATGGGGGCTTTACAGCTATGACCTCTCATTTACTAATAGGCAGGGTAACTGCCATATAAATTATGGAGCGCTCTCATGCTACTTCACCCAACCCTCATTTTATATCAAATCTGTAGCCCAAAATAAGATGTGTCCCTTTTAACCTACCAAATGTTTCTTACATTCAAAAATACAAAATTGAAATTGCATGTGTTAGGTAAAAAACTGCATCCTGATTTACACCCATCTCATATGGTTACTCTATGAAGGTTTTGGGGCCTGACAGGTGCCAGGAGAAGTGACCTATCTGTGTCTTTCTTAGGGCTTCAAAGCGTCGGATGCAGAATGTAGCAAATGTCTCCATCCTGGCTATGTTTTCCATGTACCTGCTGACTGCCATCTTTGGTTACCTCACTTTTTATGGTAAGTGAAAAAATTCCCAGTAGGGATAAAAAATTTTTTTTCATTTACAGAAAAGGAGTTAAATTTGTCTCATTTTCCTTAACACTTCCTCAACTTCCAGAGGCACGAAGCTTCATTTTCTAGTTGCATGACATTTCCTAATCCTAGATTAAGACAATTCCCTTGTTTGTGGTACTTACTGTTTCCTATCAACTGAGAGTAAAGGGAAGGAAGGTAAAAGCATGGTGTGGCACAGGATAGGCAAGAATCACTCTGATTGAAATGTTTAAACTTCTGACAGAAGTGGAGCATTTCCAAAACTAAGGCTGGGAGACCCTTGACCCTTCAGATGTTTTGGTCCTCCGTTTCCAGAACTCCCAATTATAAGAGATTGTGGGAGTTGAAGTCCAAAATACCTGGAAGGCCAAAAGTTCTGGACCCCTGCCTCTATTTAGAAACCTTGGCAATAGGAGTACTGATGATATTTCTACCTTACCTTTCCCCCAAGAAGCAAAACATGGCATATGTGGCTTCTTAAACCTTCTTAAACCTTTTACTTTCTGGCAGCGGGTGTTGAAGCAGAGATGTTGCACACTTACATCAAGGTCGATCCTGGGGACAAGCTCATACTCTGTGTCCGTTTGGCTGTTTTGCTGGCTGTGACGCTCACTGTGCCTGTGGTTTTGTTTCCGGTAAGAGACTCTACATTTCTTGCTCCCATTGTGAGGCTGAATGGGTTGCCCCCCACCCCACAAGTGCATCCTTTTGAGCCCTAAGCAAGAGGGTTTCCTATAATCTGCTTCCATGGTTTCAGAAGTTAGAATGGCTGGCTTTGGTAATAACTAATGGGAGCCAGTCTATGGAAGAGGTTTGGCGTGATCAGAGTAATATGTAGCACTCATATTTAATCTTACTGTAACTAGTCCTAATTATATGCAATTTAAAAATCACATCTTCTTATAACCTATTTTATACTTCATCTCTTTTTCATTTTCCATTCTCTGTGACCTCTCCTGTGTCTATTTTCTAGACTGTAAAGTCTTTGGGGCTGGGAATCATCTTCTCTCATTCTTTCTAAAGCACTATGTGCATCAACAATTGGCAATAATAGCTCTCCAGAGATATTTGGCCTACAAATTCAGTTTACCCTGGTCAACATACCCAATGGTATAGGATTATGGACATTACAATTCAAATACTTTTGGAGGGCCACAGTTCAAATACATTTGACCTACAAATTCCATTTGCCCTAACCAGCATAGTCAATTGTATAGGATTATTGCAGTTGCAGTTCAAATAATTTTGGAGAGCCATGGTTCAAATACATTTGGCCTACAAACTCCATCTGCCCTGGCCAGCATATCCAATAGTGTAGGATTATGGACATTGCAGTTCAAATACATTTGGAGAACCACAGTTCAAATACAATTAGCCTACAAATTCCATCTGCCCTAGTCAGCATAGCTAGTTGTATAGGTTTATGAGACCTGCAGTTCAGACACAATGGGAGGGTCACAACTATATATCCTTGATGTACACAGATGAGAAACTAACAGTCCCTGTGACCCTTTAGAGTGTTTCAAAAGTGCTGTATACATTATCTCAGTAATCTTTACAAGAGCCCTGTTCAGTTGGCTAGTCTGTTCACTGCAGCATTTTGAGGGTGCATGGAGAAGAAGCAACCAATAAAACATGAACAGTCCAAGTTACAGATCTCCCTGCACATCTTTCTAAATGCATGCGAAAGAGGTTGACTGTCCCACAGCACTGGGCTTGAATCTTCATTTTAACAGCTGCCCTCCTTTTCCAATGCAAAGCAACATTTCTGAATATAAGCAGCCCCTCTTCCCTTTGAGCAGTGGGCGAGTATCAGAGAGTGTTTGTTTCCCCTTGAGCCCCGTGTACACTTACACACTCTTGGTCCTTTCTAGATCCGCAGGGCCATCCACCAGTTGCTCTTCCACAAGAAGGATTTCAGCTGGGTCCGCCATGTCATAATTGCCTGCTGCCTCCTTGTCACCGTCAACCTCCTTGTCATCTTTGTGCCAAACATCAAGGACATTTTTGGAGTTATTGGTAAGCCTGCTTGAGCCTCTAGTTCTGCGTGTGTGTGTGTGTGTGTGTGTGTGTGTGTGCATGCGCACATGCACTTTCAAGTCACATGTCAACTTATGGTGATCCCATGAATTTCATCAGGTTTTCATAGGCAGGGAATATTCAAGAGGTGCTTTTGCTGATTCCATCCTCCGAAATATAGCCTGCAACATCGCTGATTTGTTGGTGGTCTCCCATCCAAGTAGTAACCAGTGCTGACCCTGCTTAGCTTCTAAGTTCAGATGGGATCTGGTGCTTGAAAAGTTTCAAATACTGAGGCAATATTCAGTCCTTGGTGTTTTAATGCTTCCCTTGGCTCTTTTTGCTTTCCTTTAACTGATTTTTTCAATCTCTTTTTTGGTAAAATGAGATATCCTTCCTTCTTTCCTTCCTTCCTTATCCTTTCTCACGGTGCAGGACTCAAGGCAGCTCACATAACAAAAAGTAAAAACTAATAATTTAAACCTCCTCTAATTAAATCTTGCCAAGAAAACTCTAGCATAGGGTTGCCACAAGTCAGAAAGGTGAAGGCAGACAACAGCAAAAATGAAAAACAAAAACGACAACAAAAAAACAAAAATGACACATAAATTGATTAAATACATAAATCATACCATAACAGAGCAACTCAGTTTGAGTATTGTACTGGTTTCTTCATGAGGCAGAAGGAATGGGATACTGCTACTGCTGTTGTTGTTGAGTTCCTTCAAGTATAGTTTCTAACTTTTGATGACCCCAAGGGTTTTCATAGGGTTTTCCTGGCAAGATTTGTTCAGAGGAGGTTTACCATTGGCTTCCCCTGAGGCTGAGAGCATGTGACTTGCCTAAGTTCACCCAGTGGGTTTCATGGCTGAGCTGAGAATAAAACCCTCGACTCCAGAGTCATACCCCAACACTGAAACCACTACAACACATTGGCTATACCATCCATTTTTTGGAGACCATATACAATCTTCACCCTCCCAAACCACACAGTTTACAGCAGTAATGTGGGAGTGTGTGTTTAACTTGAACTCTTGTCATCTTTCACCATAGCTGTGCTGGTAAAGGCTAATGGGAGTTGTAATTCAACAATTTGCACCTTGTGCCCCCTGCTGATTTACAAATGGCCTGTGAGGAAGCCACACATTGAGAAGATGGGGAGATGGGTTTTTTTTAGGATGTTGGTTAACACTGACTAGATAACTGTCTTTGGACCACTTTTAAGAGAATCCTGATTTACTCTGACATTTTCTCTGGGGTTAAACCCCTAATCTTTTACCCATAGCTGGAGCTTCTAAAGGGCCAGTGACAGATTTGTTTGCTTGTTTGTTCATTCATTCATTCATTCATTCATTCATTCATTCATTCATTCAATTATTTCAGTTCCAGTTTTCAGAAGAGTAGTCTTCAAAATAAGAATAAACAAAAAAATGTGAAAACAAAATGGTATTGATGGTTATAATAATAAAGTATATTCAAGAAACCTTTTAAATGGTAGCAGAGAATCAAAAGTCTTTGCTTGGTACCAAATAACAGTAATGACAGTATTGGTACTAGGGAGGCCTTCTGGAAGAGGGAGTCACACAATTCTGAATTGTGTTCAAATGCATGTAGTTCAATCCTGGTGCCAAGTTGTTTCTGTAAAAACGTACTTTGAGGAGAGAATTTTTGAGTGTGGATATGAAGTACTGTGGAGGTGTAATTCAACTCTTTTTCATATTGTTATTGTTGTTGTTGTTGTTGTTAACCTTTATTTATAAAGCGCTGCTTCAAATTCTATTCCACATCCAATTTTTCCCCCTTCTGCAGGATCCTAAAAACATCTTTACTATATAGTGTAAAATGGCATGTTTGATAAAATAAGGTGTTTCTTCTCATCTGAAATAGCTGGAGTGGGAAGCTTCCTAACTCTGGTTGTGATATTTAAGGGTTTTCACATGATTAAACATATTTCAGCAAAATCTAGGCTGGGAAGGGACCAAGCCAGTAGGATCTGCACTGAGCCACATTAGCAGTTCAGGGTTTATTGCTGCAACCCTGGAGTGTTTCCTAATTCCTCATCTCCCAATATAGAAAACTGGGCTATGGAGTTGGCAGCCCTAGCCTCCAGAAAGCATGCAACATTTAAAAATAGATCTGTGCTCAAGAAATAGGTCTTATTTCATTTGTCATGGCCAGCTGCCACAAAAACTAGCTGGAAAATTATAAGGCTAATAGAAACAAATGCCAATTATACTGGTAAAACATTTCAGTAGATATTAATAGCCACTGGTAAGCTGCACAGCTACAAAAGAAGCAATAGGAAAGAAGGTGCATTAAACCATCAATCCTTCAACCTCAGTATTATTTGTGCCTCTCTATGACTTTAAAAATAGATCTTTCTCAAATATATGTTGGGGATGGCAGGGATTGAACCTGGGACCTCCTTCTCCAAGGCATGTGTTCTATCGCTGTACTACAACTCTTCCCAAAGGTTGGATTTCATTTACAAGTTATAGTCGTACTGCTTGAGTAGTTCCTTAACAGCTGGACCAACATTTTTGAATAGTATAAGTAATGTTTCAAAGCTGTGGTTGTTGTTGTGTGCCTTCAGATTGTTTCCAACTTATTTTGATGCTAAAGCGAACCTGTCATGGGGTTTTCTGTGGTAGAAATTGTTCAGAGGGAGGTTGCTTTTGTCTTTCTCTAAAGTGGAGAGAGTGTGACTTGAAAAAGATCACTTAGTGGGCTTCCATGGCCAAGCAAAGATTCGAACCATCGTCTCCAGAATCATAGTCCAGTATCAAACTACTATACCATGCTGGCTCATTTCAAAGCTGTTACCATACATAGATTTGGGACATGTATATAGCAGAATCAGAACTGCTCTGTTCTTTAATTGTCATTCTCAGTTTCCCAACATCTCTGTTCCATCTGTTTATCCAGCAGGGAAAACTTGAGAGAATTGCAGATTTGAGAAATGAAAAGCAGTGAGGAATAAAAAAGCAAGCAAGCATGAGGAGAAAAGAAGCAGGGGGAGACTGAGCAGACACCGCAAGAGAGCACAGTACAGAGTATTATCCATCCCCCTCTGTTCTCTAGCAAGTTGTTCCTACCTCTGTAGCCCTCTTTTCTAGGCTAAAGCTTTCCTAGTCTTTCCTAGTCAAAGGCTAGGATAGATGTAACATCATCTGACTCCATATTCCTCTCTTTTACCCCTTCCAGGTGCAACATCAGCCCCCAGCCTCATCTTCATCCTTCCCAGCATCTTCTACATTCGAATTGTCCCCAATGAGAAGGAGCCATTGCTGTCTAGGTCCAAAATACAGGTATTAGATGATGGAAGATGGGTGGGACTGTTACTGCATTGTGGGTGGGTGCCTGGAGGGTATTTTAGATGGGAAAGAGATGTAGTGCTAACCCACTGCCAAAGCAACCAGGCTGGGACTCAATGTGAAATGGGATGCAGTAAGATTACAGTGTGACAGACCAAGCCAAAGTGGAACTAGCCAGTGTTCTTAAAGCTCTGTTAAAATGTCTGACAACACATGGACCAGAACAAAGACAGTCACTCCTAGTTTGAGGGACTGTCCCTGTCCCTCTCAGTTGGAGAGCTTTTAGAAACCTGAAGATTGCAATATGGGGAGTGGTGAATTTCTTCACCAAAATAGAATGTGGTGATAATTGGGGTGAAAGAGTTGGGTTGACAGCTGGGCGTGAAGACAAGATAATCAGGAATAAAGAAGATGGGTGATGGAGGGGGGATGACCAACATTAGGATATGGATGGTGTATATAAAAGATATGATAAGGCCCCATTATCCTCCCCCGGCCATACTTTCCATGTGCAAACACGTATGGCTACTGAGAAGAGGTTGTGTGTTGTGTGTATAATTTCTTTTTCTTTTTCTTCTGCAGGCTGCCTGTTTTGCGGCCCTGGGCTTCATTTTCATGGTGATGAGTCTCAGCTTTATCATCGTGGACTGGGTAACGACAGGAAAGAGCAGCGGGGTGGGGCATTAACACCCTCCTCCCCTCCCCTAAGAGACACAGGGTGGACCAACCAGGGCCAGAGAAACCGCGTCAGCTGCCTCCAGTTCTTCCATCGTTCCTCCTGGAGACACCTCCGTTCCGTGCCCATTGTATGGGAAACAACAGAAGGTGCCCTTTGCTGCTGCTGTGGAGGCAGCCCAGAATAGGCAGGAACAGCACAGGAGCTTTCTCCTCCGTCCTTCTTGAGCTCTGGGGCTACAAATCCAGTTACCTGAAAAAGGCTGCCTGTGTTGCCATGGATAAACAATCCTCTGTCATTATTTTTTGGTGCTATGAGAACACAGCTGACTGCCACGTGCTTTCGGCTCCTGTGGTAGCAGTGCAGTGCTCACTCCAGGCCGTTTTTACCTCCCTGGCAGTACGATACCCATCGCCATATGTTATGGGTCACAGCAAAAACTGTGTGGGTTTTGTGGAGAGGGAGGGGAGGGCTTGGGCCAAGGTGACAGTACCATTGCTCAAAAAAAGTGGTGACACCCCTCTCCACAAATTAAGGAATCCCCTGATTGGTCTCCCCCTTTTGTCTCTTTTTCCTGTGCTGTCTCAGTGGCACTGTTTTGTTTCCTGTCTCCCCTATTTTGTAATTACGCAGAGTAACAGGCCCTGCTCTTCCATTACTGTGGAGGCACAGCCCTAACTTCCACACACCTGTCTTTCCCCCTCTCTGTTATCTATTAGACAGGGATCGGTGATACCGTAATACCATTTGTGCCTGGGGATTGTAGCCCCAATATTAGGGAGGGCAGCCAAAGCCATCAATGTGCCCCCCCCCAACTTGACAATCTAATTTATTTTTTGCTAATATTTAATTTGGACCTGGCTACTAGACCAAAGAGAACAATATAACCATCTTATAGTGCCTACAGCAATTCATGTTGGGATTCCATATTTCTCTTAACAGAGCCAAGGTCTGGGTTGTTGAAACAAAGGAAAATGGAGCATAGCCTGGACTCCTGGGCAATCTCCCCAGCAATAGAGGTGTATGGTATGTGGAATGAGTGTTACAAGTTACAACATTATGTTTTGGCAACCATTGATCAAAGCTGGTGGGAAGGAAATGCTGCATTCCCATAGTTTGGTCAGATGGGGTCCTTGTTCTGTCCTATTGGCAAGTAATGCTAGATTTTCCTGAGGTCACCCAGAAAAGGATTAACTCCATTCTACACTACATTACTGTTGATTCCCCTCTGGAACAACACTGGGCCATAAGGATTGATTCTTCAGAGATTGTACCTCAGTTGTGGCTTTCATCTGTTGCCCTCTGAGAGTTCCAAAGTGGAGTGAGGTGACTTGTATGGTCCAGTACAAGTTAAAGTACAATCAAGCATCTCTACATTCGCGGTAGTTAGGGTTCAGAACCCCTTCAAGTGTGGGGAAAATGTAAATATCTCTAAGCCTCCCCAAAACTTAACTTTTAATATTGTTGACCATATTTCTGACATACAGTTCTTACTGTACTATGAGACTTTCAGTACAGACAATCTCAGAGATATAGCCATGTTAGTCTGGAATATTGATATGCAGAGGGATTGTAGTACCTCGAATATAAACTGAAAGAAAGAAGCTGATAGAATGAGTTTCTATAGACTTGGTCTGCTTCCTCAGATGCAAGTCTACAAAAACTTATGCAAAAACTTCTTTTGCACAGATTGCTGCCACAACAACTGCATGCTGCAGCCCTGATCTGGCCTTTCCAGAGTGCAAAAAGGAGCCACAAAAAGCGCCTCCTTTTTGAACCCTGGAAAGGGCGCCATAGCTGCTGCACCATGGCTTTGCAGTTCCACTTTAGTGCTGCATCATGTGGACGCAGCACCAGAGAAGTGCTGTGACGTCATGCACCATGTGGTGCGGCATCACACTGCCATGGGGCAGAGTCGCGGCATGCATCATATGGATGCTACGCCCCGACTCTGCCCCATTATGTTCTCTACGTTATGGTCTTCATAAACTGCACAATCCTCTCCATCGAGTAATGTGTGTAGTGTGCCTTAAATGTTCTTATTACTCCCTGATTGAGAGGCTGGGTATGAGATGACTTCTATATCTTCAGTGTTGAACTCATGTGGTTTTGGGTGTCTAGAGGCATAGTCCAGTAGTAATAGGACTTGAAGAGGCTTTCTCTTACTGGAAAGGTATTTTCTGACTTTGGCAGAAAACATTGATGAAACCCATTCAAGGAAAAGCATCCTTGTTGTCCAAGCCTTCTGGCATCTGGAATTTATCCTTACCCTTCAAGCTTGGGGACTTAGTGGCTTTATAAATTAGAATAGGCTTTATCATATGCCCAGCTTTGTTTGCACAAAACAACATGGTTAAGCTGTCCCTTTCTGCCTTAAAACCCAGTGCTTGCTTCTCTTCTTAGCTTTCCTCTTCTCTCCTCTTCTCTCCTCTTCTTAGCTAATGAATGTCCTCTGTGGCATTCTTTTCCAAAACAGAACATTTTCATTGGTGTTGAATATCTGCTCTGGTTCATATCCCTTCTCTTCAATAAATTCACTAAGATATCAGGAAACTCACTAGCTGCCTCACGGTTGGCAGAGGCCTGTTCTGTAGTTTTCACATTATGTAGGCCAAACTTTTGCCTAAAAATATCAAACAGGCCTTTGCTGGCATGAAACTCTGTAGAGCTAAATCATTTGCCTCCCCTTTTCTTTGTAGAAACGTACAAGGATCTTGCCTTTTCTCTTATATTTGAATCTAAAGGAATGCCCTTTTTATAGCAAAGTAGCACTTTTTAATGAGAGTTATATGGATCTCACATTTGAGTCTTTGTTCCCAATGGTGAAGCTACAGCTTAAGCAAAAGTTTCATGAATTTCCATTTCTTTTTTTCTTTATATACCTTACAGTCAACATGTTGATGCCATAATGGTAGGCAACCATAGTAGCTGACTGTACTGTGAGAAGCCTATCTAATAATTTGACCTTGTAAGTTTTTCACTTTCTTTTGCCTGTTGGGAGCACTTTTAGAAGCACTAGAAGCAATAGGCTTTGGACCCATGATTACTATTGTTGTTGTTACATGCTTTCAAATCCTTTCTGACTTACAGTGACCCTAAGTCAAACCTATCATGGGGTTTTCTTTGCAAGATTTGTTCCAAGGAGGATTGCCATGCATTCCCTTGAGGCTGAGAGAGTATGACGTGCCGAAGGTCACCCCATGGTTTCATCGCCGAGCGGCGAAAGTCCAACACTTAAACCACTACACCACACTAGCTCATGATTACTGTACAGCTGATATTTTTGGTTGTGAGACACATGAGATACAAAAAACTATGGATGCCGGCCATGAAAGCCTTTGACTTCACAGTCTGCATTTAACTTTATATAATTAGTGTACTGTAGTACTCTACTGTAAATGATAAAATTAATAATACGTACATTTAATGGATTTATGATTTTGTACAAGTTTTGTTTACACTTTCTAGTTTATGTGCATTGTCTGAGATTTTCCGCAGTCAACCACACAACTAAAAAAATTAAGACTTGTTTAATTATTGATGGCAACCTTATAAATGATTAATCCACCAAAATCAAGGGTGGCTTCAGATTGGTACAACAGGCATCAAAAGGTTCAACTCGAAAGGCATTGAAACAAACTAGGAGGCAAAGTTGATTTTATACTAAGCACACTTTGTTCAAACACTTTTCATAGGCACTGTCGGCTATATTTTAGAGGAAAGATCTGGCGAAACCACCATTTGAGTCTTCCTTGCCTAAGAAAACCCTAGGAAATAGTGTTCGCCATAGTGAGACGACTTGAAGGCATACAGACACAGAGACACTACCATCTCCAAATGCTTTCCCTGTGTACCTCTTCTCTCTTCTTTCCTTCCCAAATGGCAGAAAAATTCACTTAAAAAAAAAAAAACAGAACAGGAGAGCTTTTTGTAGGTTTTTCGGGCTACGTCGCCATGTTCTAGAAGAGTTTATTCCTGATGTTTCGCCTGCATCTATGGCTGGCATATTCTCTGAAGATGCTAGCGAAACGTCAGGAATAAACTCTTCTAGAACATGGCCACATGCCCTGAAAAACCCACAAAAAACTATGGATGCCGGCCATGAAAGCCTTTGACTTCACAGAACAGGAGAGCATTTATTGTGAACTGCACCAGCACTGTGCTTCCCTCTGCTTTTAAGAGGTTTGGTTTGGTGCATAACATGAAACCTCAGATGACTGAGCCTCACACCGCTACACAATGTTCCTGCAAGCTTTCCATTCAATGATGTTAGTCCTGTATTTTGTTCAGTGTGTCTTTTTATTTGTACTTTTCCCCATTCTGTATTTTACATTGCATAAAATATTTGCACAATAGCACTTAACTTTCTAAAATACCTTTCCCCCATTTATTTGCTTTTTAAAAAGAGAAGATTTTCTTTCATGTACTTCTTTGCCTTTTATTTTTTTATATGATTGGTGTAAATATGCACTTGTACTGGAATTTTAAAATGAGCTTTAGGGGAAAAATTAAACTGCATTTTGTAAAAAAATAATGATTTAAAAATAGTGTGTTCAGGTGAATTGTCATATGACCTTGTGAGGCCTACTAGTGCACTTAAAACACAGACTTGATGTATGCAAAGTTTAAGTTTAGCTCATTTGTATGCTGCTTTTCCACAGTAAACTGTACCTAAAGCAGCAGCATCTTACCAAAATATGCAACATTTTAGTTTTAAAAGCTATTTTTTCCCCTTAAAAGCTGATGCATTGAAATGAGACAAAACCAACAATCGAACAAGTGGAGAGTAAATATTACGATGAATTTTGTACCCACACAAATCAAAACAGACAAAACAATTAAGAAAAACATCCCCTCAAGGGTTCTGAAATGTGGAAAGTCCTTTGTAGTTCATGATATATTTTGCAGCAGAAGATGGGGTAGCATTTGGAGTAAGTTAGTCTGAAAGCATTCTGTGGTTACAGACAGTATAGGGTGAATTTCTTTCACTGCTTAAACCCATAACATTTCTCTTCAAGAACTTTGAAAGTTACTGTTTGGTCAAAAGTTCTGACTGGGATTCAGGAAGCAGTGGTCCCCCAAAATAACTTTTCCGGCTTCTTCTGTAGAATTTTCAGCTGTAGTCTGCTGTAGCTCTGGAAGACTTTACCTGTTAATATGTAAAGAGATCTTCTAGCACCTTTGAGACTAACACTAACTAATGTTGGTCTCAAAGGTGCTATAAGATCTTTGAATTTTACCTGTTAAATGAAAGTGGACCCAGTGATAAGGCTTTCCTCTGGCAGTTTCATGGCAAGACATTGTCAATTACAACATTTATTTTCTACTATCTTGGAGGGATGGGGGATACTTTTTGTATGTTCTACCTCAAGTACAGTTAACCTTCCGTATCCATGGTTTTTTTTCATCCACCGATTCAAGCATATGCTAACGCTTGAAAATATTCCCAAAAAATATAAATTCCAAATATTCCAAAAAAGATAAATTCCAGAATGCAAACCTTCATTTTGACATTTTATATAAGGGACACCATTTTACTATGCCATTGTATTTAATGGGACTTTGGCATCCACAGATTTTGGTATCCACAGGAGGTCCTGAAACCAAACCCCACTGGATATCAAGGCTTGGCCTCCTTTAAGACATGGTGGGTTTAGTGATCAAGTGAAAGGAAGCAGAGGCCTCAGCATTCAGTCTCACCCTCCTGGATCAAGATGTTCCCCCTGTAAATCAATCAAAGATCTGTGTCAGGGTGATTTTCCAGGGCTGCAGCCTTCTCCACTCCAGTGCCCATCTGTCTCTGCCCTTCCTCTGCCACTCTAGATATTTAATTGTGTTCTCTCCTCCCTTCCTTATATAGATATCCAAAATTCTTTGTGGCTTCTATATAGGTCCCCGTAATATTTCCATTACTATTGCATCAACACAACCTATTTTTTCTAGCTGTTAAACATCCTTTTGGCAGTGCCATTGTCACTGTTGGAATAAGGGAAGATGTTCCTTGTTAACTGCTGGTGGATGGCCACTTTGAGTCATAACTATTGGAAGTATCCTAAAAGATCCCTTTGCCAACTGCTTGAAATTTGTGGCTACACCATCATTCTGATATTGCTTGTACCACCACAGTGGCCATCCAGCTGTTATTTGAAAAAACAAAACAAAACTAATGAAGGAAAGTCCACTACCTTCTAAGGCAGTCTGCTTCACTGTCAGCTCATACCTTCTGGAAGTTCTTCCTAACAGTCAAAATCTTTTTCATTGTAACTTGAACCTGTTGATTTGGATTCATTTTACTCTCTGGAACAAGAGAGACCAAATTTGCATTGGCCATATGGGCTGGGAATAATGGGAGTTGTAGTCCAAATTGGGAAGGCATGAGGATGGGGAAGGCTACACTATAGGATGGAAAGGTTCTGTTGATCATCCTGTCTTAGTCATTAATCAGTATAGCATACATTGTTCCTACTTTAAATGCATTATGGTATGCTTTTTCTTGTTCAGTTGGATTAACTGATCGACTAGTTGGCAATGTGTGCTCTTCCAGATGTTGGCCCTTCAGTCCTGGCCAGTATTGCCAATACTGAGAGATTCCAGGGCTTGCAGCCCAACAACACATGAAGGGACCACACACTGCCCACCCCAAGACTAGCAGCTTTGCTAGGTATATATAAGCTGAGCTTTGAAATGGTGACATCATAAGGTACTTTGGAACTCCAGGACTGCACACACGTTGAAATTAGGGTTTCTAGAGAGGTGATACCTCCCCCCCAAAAAACACCTGACATTGATTTTGCTACATGCTCTGTAGCAAAACTACTGTGTGTGTGTGCGCGCGCGCACAGTACAGTGAGTCCTTTGTATCTGCTAGGGTTTGGTTCCAGGATCCGATGTGAATACCAAAATCTATGGATGTTCATATAAAATGGCACAGTAAAATTGTGCCCTTTGTATAAAATGGCAAAATCAAGGTTTTTGGAATTGTTTTTAAAAATATTTTCAAGTCATGTATGGTGGACTCCATGGATGCAGAGTCTGTGGATACGGAGGGCTGACTATAGTTCACCTGTTTTCAGAGAGGCTCTATGGGGACATATTCTTGATATAGCCATGCCTCCACTATTTCTGAGTGCCAATGATAACCATGGTACCTTGCACCTCCATCCCATTATTGGGCATGAAATGCCCATTAATTTCAACCTCCTTGGGCTTATTGTCACATCTTTCAAGTCCACTAGCTCACCAGAGGGTGGCCAAGTGAAAAAGAGGATAGGGCATCATCCTGTACCATTCATAGTTGTGTAGGAGACAATATTTTGCCTTGTGTCATTTTAGGACCAGTTAGGTGTGATCTAAACCCGCCTCCTCCTTTTACACAACTATTGAAAGAGCAGAAGTCCTCCTAGTTCTCTTTGGTAGTTGGCCATTTTGAGCCCTAGAACAGAGGCCAAGGAATCATAGAATCGTAGAGTTGGAAGAGACCGCAAGGGCCATCTAGTCCAACCCTCTGCCATGCAGGAAATCTCAATTGTATAGCAATGACAACCAAATTTCTTACTGCTCTTGCTAGGCTGGGACTGTAGCTATAACTGGACGTAGTGGGGCTGCTGGATAGGACCTCTGGTTGTGAGTGTTCACAACTTAGCCAAACAGGATGGTCTTTTCCATTTGTACAGCAAACCCATGCTGGAAAGTTACTTTGAAAAGTAATTTATTTTGTTACTTAGTAAAATGACAATAAACTAATCCATTGCGGTTACTCATAATGATGAGAAAGTTGTTACATGTGGCACTTCTAGTTACATTTCTAGTACTTTTTGTTAATTTATAAAGGGGAGTGGGACCCTTGGATCCCATTTTGGGAGAAATCCCACCTTGAATTCCATTTTGAGAGAAAGACAGGATGTCAATCAAATAAATGAATCCCTTACAATTGATAAAATTTCAAACCATCCTGTCAAAATGCCTCTTAAAATGCGGTAACTTAAAAATAATTGGAAACTGTTACCTTTTACAGCAATAATTTTGCTCTTGTCTTTTAAAATATAGCTTTGTTACATTCTTGACCGAACAAGGCAACTAGTTATGTAGAACAAGCTTTTTGTCGTTGGTTACTTTTGGGTTCTGTGACAGATGTGTGGAATAGGCCTGTCTCTGTGGACTTCTCATTCAGGTTTACATCTTTATTCATTTTCCCAGGGGTGTTTCTGTCTCACTACAATATATTGTCCTCATGGGGTTTCTGGGTGGCCTCAGGTTGCTTTCTTTCTTTCTTTCTTTCTTTCTTTCTTTTTCTTTTTGACTCTGAAAACCTCAGGATTTTTTCCCACATGGACTCAAGGCTCTTAATTCTGATTTGGGTAGAGAAAGGGTTCAATTTAAGGGAGGAGGGATCACAGATTCAAAATGTGAAAAATGGATGCAAGGACACAGTATTTGTATAATTTTGGAATTCAATAAAGAACTGCTGAATTTCAGGAGAAGCATTCATGCTGTTGTCAATGTCTTTTATTTATGTTTAGTGCTTATAGTACTACCACCATTCTGATATATAGGAAAACATTTGAATGTTGCAGTTGTCATTGTTTTAATGACAGTTTCATGTGTGCCCATATGCTGATTTTTTTATGAACATGTGTGTTTGATGACACATCTTTCAGAAAAGGGGAAAGTGGGGAGAAAACTGCCTTATTCACACGCCATTCCTCACAGTTTACATTAGAGATGCAAAACGGGCCCTGTAACAATATTAAATCCTCCACATTTCCATTGAACAATTCAGTCCTCAGTGGCTTTGTGTATGTGAAAGAGAGAGAGTGTGTCTCTTTATGTGAGAGAGATAGATTCTGACCTTCCCTACTTTTCATTCTGAAGTCCATAGCCAGAAATGTTGAGTTGTGGAGATGTGAGTATAATAAAGGTAACCAAATTAACAGTTGGTGAGGTGAAATATTAGCAAATAAATGAATTATTGAATAGGCTCAGCATCCTCCTGGACGTCATAAATGTGCACATAGGCAGAAGATGGGCAGGCCAGCCCAGCCCAGCAAGACCAATGAGCAGTCCATTTTTGCTCTGGGAACAGAGGACAGAGGTATTCTTCAGTGGCTTGACCTCCCAGTATTCTGCCCTAAACCCAGGGCAATGGTCACAATTTTACCTCTTTCCATCTAAGTAAACCTATTTTTGTATTTTGGACAATTGACTGTTCTGTTTTAAACAGTGATTTCTGAGTAAACCTTATCTAGTGAAGGTTATTTGCATGATATCAAATTAGGAGGAGTAGCTAATATCTCAGAGAACAGGATCAAGATTCAAAATGACTTTGATAGATTGGAAAGCTGGGCCAAGGCTAACAAAATGAATTTCAACACGTAGAAATGTATGGTACTGCACTTAGGGTGGAAAAATGAAAAGCACAGATTTAGGATGGGTGACACCTGGCTGAATGAAACTATGTGTGAAAGGGATCTTGGAGTCCAAGTAGATCACAAGTTGAACATGAGTCAACAATGTGATGCAGCCGCTAACAAGGCCAATATGATTTTAGGCTGCATCAATAGAAGTATAGTGTCTAGATCAAGGGAAGTAATAGTGCCACTCTATTCTGCTTTGGTCAGGCCCCACCTGGAATACTGCATCCAGTTCTGGACACCACAATTCAAAAAGGACATTGAGAAACTGGAGCATGTCCAAAGAGGGTGACTAAAATAGTGAAGGGTCTGGAAACTGTGCCCTATGAGGAAAGACTCAGGGAGCTGGGAATGTTTAGCCTGGAGAAGAGAAGGTTAAGAGGTGATATGATAGCCCTGTTTAATTATTTGGAGGGATGTCACATTGAGGAGGGAGCAAGCTTGTTTTCTTCTGCTCCAGAGAACAGGATCCGGAACAATGGATGCAAGCTCCAAGAAAAGAGATTCCACCTCAACATTAGGAGGAACTTCCTGACAGTAAGGGCTGTTCGACAGTGAAAGACACTCCTTCCTTGGAGTGTAGTGGAATCTCCCTCGTTGGAAGTCTTTAAGCAGAGGCTGGATGGCCATTGATTGAGAGTTCCTGCATGCCCAGGGGTTGGACTGGATGGCCCTTGTGGTCTCTTCCAACTCTATGATTCTAGGGAGGACTGTTTCTGGGACTCTTATGATGCAAGATGGGGAACCAAACTCCTGTCTCTTTCCGTGGCTCGGTGGTTTCTGAACTTCCTGTTGAAAGAAGAAAAGGCCTTGCAAGACGGAAGTTCGCTCTGGGTGAGACCGTGGAGTGAGAGCCCTGCGTTGTCTCACAGGCCCAAGATGAACCGGAGGGCCAAACCGGGAGCCCGAGTGCATCAGGAAAATGTGCCGTCCAGCCTCCTTGAGGACCATGAGAACCAACAAGTGTTTGAACTCTTGGGCCGGAAATGCATGGTAATTCTGTTATCATTCTAGGGAGGAAGGGCTGCAAACAGAATTCAGAAATCTATTTGATGGGGCAGAGGGAGGGCCCTTCCCTGGGATAGCAAATTTGGCCAAAGTTGGGGAATCCAAGTGACCTGAGCATTCTGTTTGGCACAGGAGTTGGAGACCTGGTGGCCATGGGCAAGTTCCTGCCTTTCAGCTTTACCTCCCTGATACTGTTGATCTGAGGATAAATAAGAAGATGCTAGAAAATGCTCTTGATCAACAATATTGGGAAAAATCAGTCAGATGCTGAGAGATACTAAAGAACTGAAACAGGGCTTCAGAATAACTTGATTTTTTGGGAGGATTTTCCTTACAGAAATAATGTTATATCTAAACAAACTTGTCAACAGCTAGTTGGTTGCCAGCGAGACAGGCAGAGTCCAATTTAGTAGAGGAAAAGGCAAAAGGATTGATACTAATCCTGTAGAAATTAATAAACTACAGCATAACCCCCACCTGTCAGATAATGGGTCAATAATCTCTGAAGGAAAAGTCAGTGAAACTGAGATAGAAATGTAACGATAGCAATCAATACAGACAGAGCCCAGACTTTGTTGGGTAACTTGGAATTTGACTGGCTAGATGAATAGGTAGATAATTTTAAAAAAGACACCAACCCATAAATTATTTTCAGGTTCTGCTGTTTCACAAAATGTTTACATCAAGACATATGTTTACTTGGGTATGCTACATATTCAGCTCCTGCATCTTCCTTATGAAAAGGTGTAAAGGATTGGCTATATTAATACCTATTCCTTTATGGCCTCAGTTAAAATATTAGAATTATAGAGTTGGAAGAAACTCCAAGGTCTATCCCATCCAACCTCTGCCATGCAGGAATACACAATCAAAGCGCTCCTGACAGATGGCCATCCAGCCTCTGCTTAAAAACCTCCAAAGCAGGAGGAGCAACTTAAAGAGGATTTGGGGAAATGATGGGGGCTTGGGGTAAGGATGAATGTAGACTATAGCTGGTATAACTTTCCTCCCAAAGCAATTCTTTGCTTATTTCTTTTTTAAATGTATCAGCTTCAATCACCTTTCCCCAACCTGATGCCTTCCAGATATGTGGAAGTATATTTGATTTCCCGCCATGTCCAGCTACCATGCTGGTGGTGGAGGATGGGATTCGTTGACCAACATCTGGTTTCGATACTTATGTTGGTTGTCCTGCAGTAGTTTTGAAATACAGTTGTCCCTCCATATTCGCTAGGGTTAGGGGAACAAGACCCCCGTGAATATGGAAAAACCACAAATAACAAAAACACTGTTTTTACCTGAGAGGACACCTCTCTAGGAATCTCTAGCTCCTCCAGTGCAATTCTGTGGTCAATGTCCAACATACACTGACCATAGAATGGCACTGGAGTAGCTACAAATGGTCTTTCAGTGCAACTTTTAGTTAAAGTTGACCACAGAGTTGCACTGGAGGACCTAGACAGTCCTAGAGAGAACATATTAATGAAATCCGTGAATAATCAAATCCGCAAATATCAAAGCCGCAAATATGGAGGGATGACTGTAAATATAAATCCAATGAGGTTGGTAATAAACTAGGCAGATAGAGACTCTTTTCAGTGTATGCGGCTTAAGCACAATGGAGCATTTTTGATCCCCTCCATCTTCCATGCGTAGAAGCAGCTGGAGAGGTCTGACTGTGAAGCAACAACTCTATGCCTAAGGAAAGAATTCTAGAGCAGTTTATATTTTCTGTAAACTGCTTTGTCTTCAGGAAATGGAGAGGCAAAAACCACTTCCTCAGAAGGCCCAGTGTGGTGGCGGCTTGGGCAATGGTGACGTACAGCCAGCCCTATAGTCGGAGAGATGGCAGGCCCTTGCCACCCCCAGTAATGCTGAGAATAGGCCCTTTCGCCAGGCTGAGAAGTAATGATGGATAATCTTTTGACCACAAATAAATACGTGGCCTGTACTTGCCAGATAACACTTTATTTTGAGGGCAATGTCTACTTGCAAGCCACTTCATGTGATGTGATTTTTCGCCAACAGATGCTGCAGGTGGTAGTTTTGTGAAAATGCAACGCACATTTAGCGGTTCTTAGCCTACTAAGTGGTTAAAATTTTTAATGTAGATACAGCATGCCCATATTTTAAAAACTCAATTCCTTTTTTATTCCAAAAATATTCTAAAATTTCAGCTGTTTCCAAAATATCATGTAAAACCATAATCTCTTTGATCCAAAACTAAGGGCCCGAACTGACAGGCCAAAATAAACCTGCTTCAGGTCACTTTGAAGGTATGCTGTTTAAATGATGCATGTGTCCAAAGAGGCCGGAAGCCATGCCAAAGTCTCTGTCCAGTCCTAAGGACTGGGGCACCATTTTGGTGCAGCTTCTGGCCTCTTACGATCCGGATGTCATTTAAACAGCATACCTCCAAAGTGACCCGAAACAACTTTGTTTGGGCCTGTTTGTTCGGGCCCTAAGTTAAAGAAGGAATATTAATATAAAAATTATTTGGATAACCAGGGTTGCCATAAGTAAAAAATGACTTGAAGGCACACAATAACAACAAATATGTTAGTACTAACAGTTTTGTATTAAATGTTGGTGTATCAGCTTGTGTGTGTGTGTGTGTGTGTGTGTGTGTGTGAAAACAATGATTGTTAACTAGCCCCAAAATTCAATAATTTTTTTAAAAAGAAAAGTAAAATAATAATAAAAAAGTAAGGCTGCATCCACACAGGAGAAATAATTAAGTTTGACACCACTTTAACAGTTATGGCTCAATGCTATGGAATTCTGGGACTTGTTTGTTTGTGGCATCAGAACGAATCCAGTTTCACACCACTCTAATGGCCATGGCTCAATGTTATTGAATTCTAGGAACTTTAGTTTGTAGTTTGCTACAGCAAACTACAATTCTCAGAATTCCATAGCATTGAGCCATGGCTATTAAAGTGATGTCAAACTGGATTTTTTCTTCAGTACGGATGCAGCCTTGGTTAATATAATGCACTCACTTCTATGTATCTGCTGAGAACTGAGTCCAATTTTGTTGAGTGGGGGTTATCCAGAAGGAAAATGGTATAGAAAGGCAACCATAAGGAAATTAAATCGAAGGAAATTTTGTCATCTGTTCCTTCCCTTTGTGGCTTATCGGGTACCAATGAAAAGCGCTTCTAGAGACTAAAGGTGATGGATGGAGGCGTGAAATACAAAACAAAGTGGGATGGGATGGAGTTGCTGAAGGAAGGAGTCATTAGAGTGTTCCTCAAACTGCTATTAAAAATGTGTCCTAGAAACTGTATCTGCTCAGATAAGTTGGGACTGGAATAAATATTTTGTCTCAGTGAAGGGGAGAAATAAGCATTGGGCAACCCTTTCTGCTCACTCAGAAGGACATATATCCTCATCAAAAACTGTTCAAGAAAGACATACGTTCCTCTAGATGAATGGAGGGAGCTGGAAACAAACTTCCTTGATTTCATTAGCTTTAGCAACTAAACCAGCAAATGCCTCTTATTTTGCTACAGCTAGAGAGCAATTCTAGGACATTGCTTTGACGTCTCAGGTGTTACTCCATCACTACCCCCTATGCTGGAGTATCTTTTCAGAGGTTGGGAAAGTTACTTTTTTGGACTGCAGCAGCTGGCTGGAAGCTGGAGTTGCAGTCCAAAAAAGGAACATGACCAAGCTATGTTGTTGTTGTTTTGCAGTACCTTTCGTAGCAGTATGGATACATGTAAACTGTCTCAATGTGGATTTTACAGTATTTGGCTCTGGGCAAAATTTCCCCATTTACACTTCCTTGATAGTCACAACTTTATCCGAAAATAAAATTCCCCAAACATTAAAATGGAGAAGGGCAGTCAAATGGGAGGAGGAACATTTGAGCAATACTGTACACTGGACCAATGGATCTATCTGCACACTGTCCCACTTCTTGGGCCCAACCCTACCCATAGATAAAACAAGGGCACTAGTGCATAAAGAATCAGTTTATAAATGTCAATGGATAACTTTAAAAATAGGCATATGGTAGCCATATTCTCTATAAAGAGGTTTCTACAGTAAACATGTGAAGTACTGAAAGCCTTATGCTTGCAACATGAAGCTGCAGCCATTTTTGTTGTTGTTTTGCCTTGAAGTCAGTTCTGACGTGCGACAGTCCTAAGGCAAATCAACTATAGGGTTTCTTGTCAAGATTTGTTCAGAGTGGGTTTGGTTTTGCCCTCCTCTGATGCTGAGAGAGTGTGGCTGGTCCAAGGTCACCCAGTGGAGTTCTATGGCTGAGTGAGGATTCGAACCCTGGTCTCCAGAGTCATAGTCCAATGCTCAGACCACTATGACAGACTTGCTTAAAGTGTATTAAGCTCTCACCCAATTTTTAAAAATGTAGTCAATTAATCAAATGAGTTATATTTTCATATGATTGTTCAGCAGAGCATTGGAATGAAAGAGCCACGGAATCTGAAATCTTGCACTAGCAAGACAATAGGTTATCTCTGTCCCATACTTTTAAAAACTTTATCACTAAATCCAACTGGAGGGAAATGTGCTTCTTTAGTTCTAAGGTTTTCCAGTTTACACTTACACACACACACACACACACACATTCTCCAGTTCTGCTCCCAAAACACCTCCTTCTTGTCCCATCTACACTTGGGACTTTATCACATGGAGGCAAATTGATTAAATCCTGTGTCAAAACGGGATTTTAATCTGCGAAAGACCCACCTTTGTGGTTTGTTTTTCAGCTGCATTGGTATCAATAATGAGAAACAGTGCAACATTAATCTAAACGCAAAGTCAACAAAAGACACCCCTAAAAGTAATTATGAGTATGTTTATTATGATGTATTTTCTTTGATAATGTATGGTGTGTGAATCCATGTGTTTTCTTTCTTTTTGTAACGATTGTAATGATTTAATAATTTTTTTTTACAAAAAGACACTCCTAACAGGGAACAGGTTTTGTTGACTTTGCATTTGGATTAATGTTGCGTTATTTCTCATTGACAAAAATGTCGTCTGAAAAACTACCCACTTTTGCAGGTTATTTCTAGTTTCTGTTCAGGTTAACCCCAAACATTGTGTGAAAAACAATCCACTTTTGTGGGTTCCCCCCCCCCACTTTAAATCAGGTTTCTGCATGGGATCCATCCCATGTGATAAATTCTTTGGAGACTGATAGCAGCCACAGGCCGTCCAACCACTAGAACAGTAGTTCCCAAACTTTGTTTTGGACTTCAGCTTCCAGCATTCCTGACTGTTGACCCAGCTGGCTAGGGTTTCTGGGAAACACCTGGAGGACCAAAGTTTGGGAACCACCGCGACTAGCAAAAAGCTTTCCTTTTCTGCTCCTAGATATTGGGTGAACAGAGTCAGGGTGGTGTACAGTGGTCTAAGTGTTAGGCCTGCTAGGTCTTGTGTTTTTATGTTTTCGCTTCCATTTTAACACCAGGTCATGGTTGTCTGCTTTCAGTCTTGTTTTTTTTTTTTTGTCTGTACTGTACTGTATTTATTTTTTTATAGTGTATGCTAGACTTACAGGGAGCCGGTGTTTTGTGGTGGTTTGAGCCTTGTGCTAAGATTATGGGAGATCAGGGTTTGAATCCCCATTCAGCCATAGAAACCCACTGGGTGGCCTTGGGCAAGTCACACTCTCTCAGCCTCAGAAGGCAAAGGCAACCCCCCTCTGAAGAAATTTTACCAAGCTAACCCTAGCAGAGGGTCACCATAAGTTAGAGGTGACTTGAAAGGATGCAGCAACAACAAAATAGATAAATAGGAGGGAGAGAAAGAAGAAGAAAACAAAAGTGTTCTGTAGTATTACGCTGTTTTTTACAGCGCTATCATTATGTCATAATGGTGGTGCCCATACGGACAAGATACTAGTATTATAGCATTGCCGTGCCATGCTAGAGTTAGGGAACCTGCGGTTGTCGCACGATCCCTAACATTAAAATCGGTGCATTTTGGCCATCTGTTTTGGCCCTATAATGGTTTAAAATCTACTTTTACGTGTGTGTGTGTGTGTGTGTGTGTGTGTGTGTGTGTGAACCCTTCCTTTAGTATGTTTTGTACAACAGGTCACTAGCATTCTGATGTTCCCAAATACTGTAAAATGAAAGTATGGTGCTATTTTTTTTTTAAATTGCAGATATAGCCATAATTATCCTCTTATGAGGTCTCAGAAATATAATTGTAACTAATAACTTTTTGAAAAATAACTTTCCATGCTGTAAATATAGTTAGCTATTACTCAGTAGGGTGACCAGATGCAAAAGAGGATAGCATATGTGTAGAATTTTGGCAAGCGCAGCTTTCTTCATAATTAAGACGAGTTCATGCTTGCTGCAGTATGGTCTTCCCAAATGATAATTAAAGGAAGGGGAGCCTTCCTGTCTGCACCATTTAATTACTAGCCTCCACCCAGTTTCTCAACCCATAAGACCCCTTGATTGGCTTTTCTTTCATGGTAGGCTTTTCAGGGAAGGAAAAGGGGAGAGTCCAGGGGCTGTTTCACACAGCACACTTATAGCACTATGATTCCACTTTGATCGCTCCAGCCTGTTGCCCTACCACAATCATGCTTGTTTAAGAATGGCATAATTTCTGATCACACTTTCCCCCACAATAGCACTTTGGTGACCCCTTGATCTCTTTTCTGCACTGCCAAATGCCCCTTTGGGAGGGAGGAGGAAAATGAGTGATTGCCACTCAGCCAACCACTTCCAGAAGCTGGCTGCTCTCTAAATGTGCACACAACTCCTGGGTTTGGGAGACAGTTGGCAGCTGTGATTTTGCTGCAAGGAGAAAGGGGAGAGGAGCAGAATCATGCCCACTCACACCATGTGACTGCCTGCAAAGTGGAACTGCAGCAGAAGGGACCCATTGCACAAAGGCAGTCATGGAATAGCAGTGAGACTGAGAGCCTATTGATGGGTTTTGCCCATCAATGAAAAGATACACTACAGTAACCAGTGTGGCATAGTAGTTTGAGCATTGGACTATGACTCTGGAGACCAAGGTTTGATTTTTGCTTGGCCATGAAACCTACTGGGTGACCTTGGGCAAGTCTCACTCTCTCAGCCTCAGGGGAAGGCAACAGCAAATCTCCTTTGAACAAATCTTGCCAAGAAAATCCTATGCTAGGTTCACCTTAGAGTCGCCATAAGTCAGAAATGTCTTGAAGGCACACAGCGTGCCCACAACAAATACAGTGGTACCTCGGGTTACGAAATTAATTTGTTCCGCCGCTGCTTTCGTAACCCGAAAAGCCTTCGCAAGCCGAAAACCCATAGGCGCTAATGGGGAAAAGCCGCGATTTCGTGTGAAATAGCGCCGAAAAGCACCAAAAATTTTTTCGTAACCCGAAAAAACATTCGTAACCCGGAACAGTTATTTCCTATGGGATTTTTTCGTATCCCGGAAATTTCGTAACGTGGGTATTTCGTATCCCGGGGTACCACTGTAGAATGCAAGGTAGCAGCAGGATGGTCATGGCGTGCCACCGCTGCCACCATGTGATGATTCCTTGGGAGCAAAGCCCTGTGCGTGGCTATTACTCTCAGGGAGATCCCTTTCAAGAACTATATTCTCCGCTGCCACCACTCAGTGAATTACCAATAAACTATAAATTATTAATTATTATAATTAATAATAGCTCACAGCTATCCCTTCCCCACACACACTGAGACTTGTGAGGAATAGAGAGAGAGAGATCTAGTTTCAATAGCCGAGTCTAGGCACGTGTATAGGAGTATAGAGATAGCAGATGCTTTTTAAGAAAGAAGTTTATTTTAAAAAGGGATAGAATAAGATAGAAAGAATTTATAACACTCTTGCAAAGCCTCTTTGCCTTGCAGGTCAAAGAACATAGTTACAGAATTCATTCCAGACAAGCCATTGTTGAAAATAACAAAAGGCCTAAACGCACTAGCTAACACATTCCTAACTACTCACAACAGATGAGATTTGTAGTCCTTTTGAGTTCCTGGATGCAGGGAGGGCCCCCCTGGCCTCTCGACCTGCATTCCCCTTGAGTCTGTGTCTCCCAGACTCAAAGAGACAGCATCTGGTTTCCCCCTCAGGAGAGGATCAAGGGAGAGACAAAAGACCGCATGGCTGCAGAAGTCCTTTTAAAGATTCCCCATAGAAAGTTCTTGAATCTCGCGGTCCTACTCTCTGATTGGTCAGTTAGACCTTACATCAGCTATGATGTCACAGCTCATTAGCATGTGATGTCATCTCTCATTAGCATGCACCTCCTCCCAGATTAACCCTTTGTGTTCAGGAGAAGTTCCCAGATGACTGGGGGGGCCCCAGTCATCACACCCGGAAATTTCGTAACGTGGGTATTTCGTATCCCGGGGTACCACTGTAGAATGCAAGGTAGCAGCAGGATGGTCATGGCATTGTGTGATAAGTACTGGGCAAAAACATTGTTATCCTTGGAACATTATTCCAGGACCTGTTTCCTGTGATACCACAAAGACTCATACCTAGGTCTCAGGTTTTGGTCCTGAAGTTTCAGGACCTGGCACAGCCCAGACATGACAACCTGAGTTGGGAGGCATGGTGAGTAGAAGAGGAATCCATGGTGGCAGTAAAAGTGTAATCACAGTGCAGTAATTGTGTAATGTAAAAGGGCCTCGCAGCAGATGATCTTTATGGATTGATAGTTCAATGGGACACTAATAGGAAAGAAAAGAAACAGGATCAAGGCTAGCTTGCCTCTTCTTGTACTCTGACAGACAAGCTTGATATTCACATCTGTGCTTCATTTTAACCTCTTAATATTCCTCCAAACATAGCATTTTAAACTAGGCCCTAAAAACAAAAAGTAGCCAGTTAGTAATGTCTAATTTAAAAAAGATAATAATTCTTCGTAAGGTAGAGGGCGAGAGGAAAAGAGAAAGAAAGTCAAAGTCTTCATGACCAAAGCAGGGCTGTTGATTATAGGAGGACTTGGAGGGCGCTCATTCATAGAGTTGGCATAAGTCAAAGTCAACTTGATGGCAGATGTGACTAGAAACCCTAAGGCCATGCTTTGTGGATGTTAAGGATTAGACTGAGGTCCATCTGTGGGTGTTAATTTTCATTGGCATATTGCTTAAGGCAACAGTTTTCTACAGCCTAAAGTTTCCATATATCATTCCTGTCTAGGCTTCTGAGTCTTTAACATCTATCTGACATGCAGCTCTTAAAGCAGGGAAGGAGTTATGTTGCCCCCAAGGTTGTTATTTTTTAACACCTGGGACCCTGCCAGGCCCCAGCCTGCTTTAAGGGCATAGGAGTCATGGCAGGCAAAAGGTGGCAATCCATTACATCTTTGCCTAGTTATGGAGGAGGAGGATTTGGGCGCTCTAAAATGGTTTGCCTCCTGATACTCACTGGATTTAACAGCCTTTCATTTGGACTGTTTCTTTACAATAGGCTCCTTCAAGGTAAGTTCTAGGTGTTATGTTGAATTGGGTTGGATTGAGGTAGGTTGAGTTGGAAACAGGAATGTCAGGACTCGGGGCTTCAATGTTCTTCTCAAGTTTTCAGAAGAAAGGAGGAGAAATCTCAGGTTGAAAGCACTGTTTTAAAAGGTGGTGTGTGTGTGTGTGTGTGTGTGTGTGTACATGCATACTTAATTTGATTGACTTTGAGTTTTTTATTTTATTTTAAGGGCTTAGTCTGTGCAGCTACAGTTGATGTTTAGGCCCCATTCCCACTGGCCCATTTAACGTGGGTGGAACTGGGTAGATCCGGATGCTCCTCCCCCGAATCTCTCCATTAGCAAGTGCCCACTACGATTGAGGGGCATTTTAACCCGAATGCCTTATCGGGTTTAACTTGAGGGCGCCTGCTGTCAATCAAGCAATTGTCATAGGTGACGTTTGCATAGGCATCAGAAGTGTCCTCCCCCCTCCTTTTTTTTAAAGAGCCATGCACAAAATGCCCCAAAGTGCGCACCTTTTGTCAAATAAACCTCTTTGTGTGTGTGTGGGGGGGTGCAGGTTATGATCTCCCCCTGGCCCCATTTTCAACCCCCAAATGCAAGTTAATGCATCCAGTATCCCCCATTCCTTGCCACCCCAGAATGCCTCATACACAGGTAATCATAATAATAATATCAATAATATTAATTCCTCACCTCGGAATGCCAGAAAAGGATGCATTTTTTTTGTGCTCTCCCTAGGCTACCCCTGAATTCCTAGCAAAAGCTGTATCAATTTGTCAATTTACATAATTGGAAAGAGAAGCATTACATTCAGTTGGTAACATTCATCCAGCAGTCATTCCAAAGGAAATAATAGCCTGCCCTAGCAAAAGCTGTATCAATTTGCCAAGTTGCAACATTACATTCGATTGGTAACATTCATTCGCAATCCAGCTGTCATTCCAAAGGAAAGACTATGTGCATAGAATAGACAGAGAAAAATACATTTAAAAGAAAACACATCAAAGGGAAAAGGTCCCTGATGGATAGGAGAGGCTTGTCTTGCTCTGCCCCCCCACCTGCCCTGAAATGACCCTTGCTCCTGCTCACCATCTATCTATCTACCTACCTACCTACCTACCTATCTATATCTGTTGCCAAGAACATGCACATTTTTTGCCAAAAATAATTTAAAAAAAATACACATCAAAGGGAAATTATCAGAAATAGAAGAGGCTGCTTCTGCTGCAGCTGGATTTCCCTACATGCCCCAGCCTAGCCCCGCAACCCAATTCCCCCTGGAAATCCTCCTCCTCCTCCTCCTTCCTTCAGACCCTCTCCTTCCTTGGGGATGCCCATTGACTCTTTCCCCCAGCTCCTTCATCCTCCTCCTCCTCTTCCTCCTCCTCCTTCATCACTTTCTCCACCCCCACCTCTCTCTGACAGCTCTCTGCAGCCCAAAAGTCACCCCTTTGCATCCAGATTCCCCTTTTTTTGGCTCTTTCCTCCTCCTCCTCCTCCCTTCTGATGATGGGAGGGAATGCCCTGCCCTTTGCCCACCCTCTGACCTAAATCCCTCCCTCAATTTGCCCTGGCCATGATGGGGGCAAGTTCATATTCCACAGAACCCGGGGTTTCTCAAAAGAAACGCTATTTGCGCCGATTTCTTTTTAACCCGCTCTAAGGGGCATTTGCCACGGAATGGGTGTGCAAGCCTCTGATTCGCTTGTGGGAGATTCGGGGTGAATATGAACTTCACATGCAAGAATCAGTTTCAGAACCGGGGTAAATTGTAATGTGAATGGCCCCTTAATGTATTATTATGCTTAAGGACATCACTAGGGCTGCCCTTGGAATACCATCCTTGTAATATCACCAGGACCTGTCTCCTGTAATGCCTCAATGAATCATACCTAGGTCTCAGGTTTTAGTCTTGAAGTTTCAGAGCCTGGCACAGCCCAGACATGGTAACCCGAGTTTGGTGGCATGGTGAGTAGAGGTGGAATCCATGGTGGTAGTGAAGCTGAGATGTAGGATTAAAAGAAGGGATGGATTGAGTGATTATTTGTCATTGGCAGGGAGTTATGGGATCTGACACAATGCTTAGGCCAAAATCATGCCATTCCCTCATCACATCATCTCCTTGGCCCAACTGCCAGCATGTTCTTTCTTGGTAGACCATGGTCACAACGGTGGCCCAGCTTTTCCTGGCTTTGCCACAAGGCAGCAGAAACTGGTCCAAGCAAGGCTCCGGTGTCCTGTGCTTCGTGAAGGATAACCCAAGACGTTCTTACTTCATCCGCTTCTACGATCTCAAGGTACCAATTCCATAACTCCATTATGATTTCCCCCTTCTATTCTGCTCTCAATGCAGGTAGTTTTATGCTTAAGGCCATCTGCTACCACTGGAATTAGGAATGTATGAACCTCTTTATATTGTTGAATTATAGCTCCCCTCATCCCTCACCACTAGGTCTATTAACTAAGGCTGGTGGGAGCCTTCAGTCCAATGGCATCTAGAGGGCTGCACATTCCTCAGTTCTGTGCAAGAATGACTTAATGGCACCATTCTGTATCATCTTGTCTCATGCAGGGACATGAGAACACAAGATCTGACTTGACTCACCCTATATGCATGGTTTCATCATTATGGCTGCATACTGTATGGCATGCAGATTTCTAGGGGCTGGCAGAAATATGTTTCAGATGTACTGATAATACCAGATATTACCAGCTTTTGACCCAACAGTCATATACCTGCCAACTTTTCTCTTTTAAAATTTTGACTTAAGATGCATCTGCACAGCAGAAATAATGCAATTTGACACCGCTTGTACTACCATGGCTTAATGCTGTGGAATTCTGGGTTTAGTAGTTTTGTAAGTGATATTTAGCCTTCTCTGTCAGAGAGTTCTAGTGCCATAACAAGTTACAAATCCTAGGATTCCATAGCATTGAGCCATGACAGTTAAAATGGTGTCAAACTGGATTATTTTTGCAGTGCTGATGCAGTCTTGGTCAGAAAAAAGGCACTTCTGTTGAGTTTAAGAGTGAGCAACAGAAACCTACAAAATAACGTACATTCATTCTGTTTATGCTCTGCAAATGCTTAGCCAAACAATACTGCATTTTAACCTTTGTGAGAGATTTTTTAGAGGCTAGACTTGGCCTCAGATAATGTTATGACATAAAAAGCCAGTCCCAGATAATGAAAAACCAACCGAGGAAACAGAGGCATTAAACAAATTAACATTTAAAAGCTGATCACCAAACCGAGGAAACAGAGGCATTAAACAAATTAACATTTAAAAGCTGATCACCAAATGGCATAAGCACCAGGGCTTGTAACTTTAGTATGGATGTTTCAGGCTCTATCTAGTCAGCTTCCAAAAATGCAGCTCCACAGCCTGAGCTACATTCTCCACCACCTGAGCAGCATACCCTTCAACAGTTCACAGATGAAAACTGGGGCATGTGTGAGCAAGCAACATCAGAGTGAAGTCAAGATGGCAAAAGTTACTAATGTGGAAAGAAACACAACGCAAGAAGGGTGGCAGCAGTTTGCTTTTACCTCAGCCGATTGGGAAGGGCAAGATTCAACCCCCTCATCTCTCCTTGCTGCTGAGCTGAGTTCCAACTACTTTTGCACTTTGAACTCAGTTTGCAACATCTGAATTAAACTGAGGACAAAGAACAAAGTGGGAAGAAGAGTGAGAAATCAGGATATACTAAAAGCAGCTGAAAAAGTGGGACAGCAGAAGATTAATTAGGTCTGTTCCTGCTAAATTGGGACAATTGGAGGATATGTAGTGGCAGTCATGTCAGTTCCAGAGTTCACAGCTGAGGACAGGGTGGGAGCATTTTTCGCCAGCTTCCCCCGTTGGCTATACTTCTGAGACAACCAGAAGTGACACAGTGCATTTGTTTGTGGCAATTGCCCTCTCTACCTCATGGGGAGGGCTGGCCTGCTCTCCTTCACACTCCTTTTACTGTTTACTAAAACTTGCACCATAAGCCAGCTTTGTGTAGTGGTTTGAGCATTGGACTATGACTCTGGAGACCAGGGTTCAAATCCCAGCTTGGCCATGGAAACCCACTGAATGACCTTGGGCAAGTCACACTCTCTAGGTCCCAGAGGATAGCAATGGAAGAAAAAACTTGCCAAGAAAACCCCATGATAGGTTCGCCTTAGGGTCATCATAAGCCGGAAATGACCTGAAGGCACAGAACAACAACAAAACTCACAAACACCCATGCACAGTATTATATTCAACACTGTCTCCTTGATTATGTTCTCCATAGGAATGTTTTGTACTGAGGGGACTTCAATCATGGGAATCCCCATGCAAACTGAAACAATACAGCTATCCGAAATGTATGTGTGAACCACCTCAGGGAGGGCCAGTGAGCCATAGTTAGGCTGAGTGAGACTGTTGCCTAAAGCAACTGATTTCAAGTACAAAAGGGCAATAAACAGGCAATTACTTTTTTATTATTGCCTTTTTTAGTGTAAGGAAAGGGGAAGAGGTCCTTGTGGTGTGTGCTGACTCAGGTGCCAAAAATAACCTGGCTGGCCCTTAGGGTTGCCAGAGTGAAAACTAGAGATGGTTCCTATACCTTTAATGGCTTTCCAGAAGAGAGAATTTTGCTAGAGAGCAATAGCTGCTGAAATTTTGTTTTCTACACAACCATTAAAAGTACAGAGCCCTGTTCAGTTGTCACTCTGGCAATGCTATGGCATACTTTGAGTAGGGTGAGAAGGGGATGCCACCACCAACACTTGCTCAACTCACCCCTTGGCCATGGAAACCCACTGTGTGGCCTTGGGTGAGTCACACATTCTCAGCCCAAGAAATCCCTGATATAGGTTCACCTTAGGGCCACCATAAGTTGGAAATGACTTGAAGGTAGACAACAACAAACTATAATATAATGTAATAAGAGATAAATCTTTGCAGCAATTGAACATGAAGTAATTAAAGTGTGGATGAAAGCTCTGTTTACATCCATTTAATCTTTTTTTGTTAAAATAATTAGATTTTAATAATAATAATAATTTTTATTTATATCCCGCCTACTCCTGGGTTTGCATTATCTACCCTTAGACACAACGGTGAAGAAATATGGTCTCCTCATAGTGCTTTGTTCAGTCTGAGAATTAGTTCAAAAGTAGGAAGTTGCTTTAGATGCGTGTCTTGATTGTAATCCTGCTCTATTGAACTTTTGCATTTGGGATTTTAAAATTTACCTAGAGAGGGGCACAAGCAGGAAAAGGAAATGATGAAATAATGACTGTTCCTGCCTACTCTGTCTCTCTCTTGTAGGATAGGAAGATGATCTGGGAGCAAGAATTGTACACCCAGCTCGTCTACACTGCTGTCGCCTCCTATTTCCATACTTTTCCAGGGGATGTAAGTATTAGGATGTTGATTAATATAGTAATGTGCATGCTAGGCTATTGCATGACTATGTTCGAGTGGGGACAGGAGAGTAGGGTGAAAAGCATTTGGTCATGCACAGGTTTTAGATGCAAACCACAAGGAACAGTTGTAAAGGATTAGTGTGCTTATAGTTCAAAACACTTGGAGGGCCAGACTTTCCCTCACACCTGGCTCAGAGGAGAGGCACCTGGAAATCAGAAAATAAAGTCTGTTTTTGCAGTTCATATCATGTTTTACACAAGAACATTTTGCTTGTAGAAATGTGCTTGGGTGACCTTGGTCAAGCCATCCTCTCACAGCCTCAGAAGAAGGCAACGACATAAACCTTAGAATAAATATTGCAAAGAAAACCCTAGGAGAGGGTTGCTATAAGTTATAGTTGATGTGAAGTCACCTAACAGTGCTGTACACCACACTGGATCCTATGCTAGGAGAAAAGTGGGACACAAATTAAATATATAGATACATATATACATACAGAACAGCAACAAAACAGAAGAAAAAAGGGGAAGGAGAGATGAAGAAAAAGGTGGCCTGTATTATTATATTTTTTACAGCAGTGTTACAGTCAGCTCTCCATATCCATTTATTTTTTATCCACACATTCAAGCATCCACAGCTTGAAAATATTTTAAAAAGTATATACAGTCCAAAAAGCAAACCTTGATTATACCATTTTATATAAGGAACACAATTTTACTATGGCATTGTATTTAATGGACTTGACCATCCATGGATTTTGATATCTATGGAAGGTCCTGGAACCAAACCCCAGTAGATACCATGAGCCCACTGTATTACAAAGCCCATGAGAAGCTATCCTTCTTCTAAGAGGTTTATACTGATGCAGTTCAAACAATGAAGATAGAAAGTGGAGGCAAGAGTAAGCAAGGGGGATGGACTGCGGGAATGGGACAGACAAAGGACCACTGACCTAAGGAAACCTTAGTTTAAATCAGTGGTTCCCAACCTTTTCAATGTTCCAGGAAATTTTGATTAATGTTCACATCCCCTACAAAAGTAATATCAACATTTGAAGGTGAAGAAATCTAATTTCAAATTTTTGGACCACAAATTGAACCACATACTATTCTGAAGGTGAACAAACTGAACTTTTTTTTAAAGTGTTTTACTCAGTGTATAAAATACAAATCTAAATTGAGCAATTAGATTCTAATTTATTCAGAAAAAAAATGAGTGATTACTCTTGACTCGTCACCGAAAGATACAAGCCATTCTTTGTCACACCCCTTGAAATTCCATCTCGGCACCCAAAGTTGGGAACCCTTGGTTTAAATGCATCTAAGACTTTAGTTGCAATAAGGGTGGGAGGAAGTGAAGGTTAACCTAGCAAAACTCCAACAAAGAGGGCTAAACAGTGACTGAGAACTCAGAGAGAACTATTGCTGCCAGGAATAGCTGTGGTTTCCTTTCTCCAACAGTGTTATGCTTTGGTTGCTTGCAGGAGTGCACTGTGGGGCTGAACTTTGCTGATGAGAATGAAGCACATGATTTCCAACAAATGGTGGAAGAGAAGATCCAGAAGAGGAACCAGAGGATGGGTAGGTGGCGGTTCCAGGCAAAGAGTTTTAACTAAAGGGGAGCATGTCTCTTTCCTGGAGGTACCCATTCCTCTGCAGGAAACCTTCTGACTCATTCAAAACGATGGCTCTGAAAAAGCAGACTTGTATGGCCAAGCAAAATCAGAATGTGGTCAAGATGACAAGAGTAATTAATGGGGAAGAACACAAAAGCTAGGGGAGACTGCAGCAGTTTGCTTTTGCCCAAGCCTCTTGGAAAAGTCAAGATTTGCTTTCATCCTGCTCATTTGATTGAATATCCGCTATTTTTGTACTTTAGGCTAAGTTTACAGCAACTGAAGTAAAATCATAGAATCAAAGAATCATGGAGTTGGAAGCGGCCCAAGGGCCATCCAGTCCAACCCTATTCCGCCATGCAGGAAATCTCAATCAAAACATCCCCATTGACAGATGGCCATCCAGCCTCTGTTTAAAGACCTCCAAAGAAGGAGACTCCACTACACTCCGAGGGAGTTTGTTCCACTGTCGAACAGCTCTTACTGTCAGGAAGTTCTTCCTAACATTGAGCTGGAATCTCGTTTCCTTCAGCTTGAATCCATTGCTCCATGCTCCATGTTCGCTAAAAACAAACTTGCTCCATCTTCAGTATCACATCCTTTCAAACATTTAAACAGAGCTATCATCTCTTAACCTTCTCTTCTCCAGGCTAAATATCCCCAGTTCCCTAAATAGTTCCTCATGGGATATGGTTTCCAGACCTTTCACCATTTTGGTCACCCTCCTTTGGACACACTACAGGTTTTTGAACTGTGGTACCCAGAACTGGAGAAAGTATTCCAGGTGAAGCCTGACCAAAGCAGAATAGAGTGATACTATAATTAAGCTGAGGATGAAGGGGGAAAGTGGGAGGAGTTACAAACCAAACAGGAGAGAGAAAAAACAACAACAATTGGAGATGTTAGTCAGATGCCTGCATGTTGTTTCATATATACAGTTGGCCTTTCATATCCATGAATTCCTTATCCACAGATTCAACCATCCACAGCTTGAAAATATTAAAAGATACATATAAATTCTAAAAACTAAACCTTGATTTTGCTATTTTAGATTAGAGACACCATTTTACTGAGCCATTGTATACAATGAGACTTGAGCATCCATGGATTTTGATATGCACAGGGTCCTGAGACCAAACCCCAGCAGATACCAAGGGCCTACTGTATGTATGCATCTATGAATGTGTGTATGAACAAAGCAGCTTTACAAAACGATGTGGCAGTTCAGTTTGTAAGAGGTTCTTATCCAGTTGCCACTGGTACCCACTGGGACTAGTAGGGCAGGGTGACCAATGGAAGAGAAGGCAAGAGTAGGCAACGTCGAGTACAGGTCCTTAGCATTCCCCATTTATACAAACTTGAAAAATACTCTCTTATATTGGCTCAATGTCATACTGCTCTATCATATTTATTGGAGAGAAAACTGGTTTCTAAAATGGTCCCTGAGAAAGCAGACGTTCTTGGTTTGATGCTAATTTAATTATGGGTGTATAGTTTTAGCGTAGCCAGAGAGAATCGGTCTTTGCCCTTTCCCTCTTTTACCATTCCAGTTCCCTCATTTCTTTTTAAAACCTGCCTTTCCCTACTGAAAAGAAAAAAGAAAAGAAAAAAGAAAAAAGAGGGGGGCTTCTGAATAGATCTTTTGTCTGAAATAAGAGGTCTTGTGGCAGGTTCAGGTATGATGGTGAATCCAGTTTATGACTAATATTACATGGGAAGCAGTTCCCCCTAGTGGGAAAATGCCTGCACTCCACACTTTGGCTTCACCATACAGTTATTATTAATAAATATGATAATTATTA
>NC_056523.1:187052360-187207901 GCF_019175285.1 Sceloporus undulatus | reverse complement strand
AATAATAATAATAATAATAATAATAATAATAATAATAATAATAATAATAATATCCCATCCTTCTCCCAAGACTGGGACACAATCTCAGACTCTCACCATTTTCTGATGCCCTCTGCATATTGCACTGAGCTCGGAAGAGTTCCTTTTTTGGCCTATGACTTCCAGAATCCCCCAGCTATTGCAGTTATGCTTACTGATTATTCTGGGAGTCCAGGTCCAGAAAAGGAACTATTCCAAGCTCTGATATTTGTAGCTTCTTTTTATGAGTCCATTGTTCTGGTCATGCTTCTTGGATGATGGAGATGTGCAATCCATCACATTTAGTAGACACCAGGTTTGGGAAAAGCTGTGCAGTCCTGGCCATGATACTATGTGCTGAGGTGGATGTATACAAGAGATAGATGAAGTGGACCACTGTACATAGAGATGGATGGCAGGTTTTGTACAGTGCTGCAGGAAATGTTGAGCCCTTAGATTTGATTTAAATTTTCAGAAGTTGATAATCCTATAGATGTCGGTCCCCAAGAAGTTTCTGGCCAATATTTGGTTTTGCACTTGTGTGGTATGATGCATACCAGTCTGGTCACAGAGAAAACTGTGCCTCATTGGTAGATTATGTGCTTTGAGGCAGAAGGTCCCGTGTCCACTCTGTCCTGCATGAAACCCTGGAGAGTCACCAATAGACAGGTATATATTTTCCAGTGTATTATACTGAACGTGTTTTCATTTATAAAGTGTATGGCTTCCACAAGAGAAACACCTCCTCCAATCTGTAAACTAACATATAAGAAGATCCGTACTGGAAGTAAAAAGAAAAAGAAAAAGAAAAGAAAAGAAAAGGAAGGGGTCCATCTTCTCTGGCATCCTGTTTTCAACAGGAGGCAACCAATTTGTTCTCCAACCTTCGTGGATGGAACACAAATTACATATCCTTCTTCACAAACCTCTTTCTCTTTTACAGAAAACAGACAACTGCCACCACCACCACCTCCAGTTAATGGGGGTAAGTATTTTGTCAATATATCTTATAACTTTATTGTAAGTAGGGTTTGTACTTTCAATGGTCCACGGACCATTTATTTCATCTCAAAGACCCACCAGGCCTAGAAGTAAACCTCATTTTAAAAAACCAAACCCAGAAATAGCCACTTCCAGTTCCTTTCTTTTCCCTTTCTTGCCTTGTAGCTATGAGAAGAGGGTAAAACATTTCTAGCATTACTGAGAGGGAGACACTGAAAATCTTTTACACCTAGAACTCCTGTATTTGCTATGTTCATACTCCCTTGGTCACTTTGCCTGCCCCTTTATTTTGGATGCCTAAACTCTATTTTTAAATGCTCAGCTGACATTTTAAGATACTGTGAACTGGGAAATGAAGGAAATTTGATGGGAGGGGAGGAAAAATTCATATTTGAAGGCAAAGCCTTCATCTCTCTCTCCCCCCCCCCCCCCCCCGCTATACATACCTTCCTTCCTTCCTTCCTTCCTTCCTTCCTTCCTTCCTTCCTTCTAGCCAATATTTGATCTTAAAAATTGAGGTTGCTGGTGGGCATTGGGAGTGTGCCCCACTGTGGCCTTTTGGAACCATTAGACAGCCTTAGGGCTCCATTTCCCCCAATTCTGGTCAAAAGTATTAGAGCAATTTTAAAAAATATATAAAAAGTTTAATAATAATAATAATAATAATAATAATAATAATAAATTATTTATATCCCGCCCCTTGAGGTCAATCGGGGCGGCTAACAGCAATAAAATACAATACATTGTACATCAAAATTCCCTCCCCCCCTGTGCTGGGTCATGAGCAAAGCCAGACTGAGAAATGCTGAGAGATCTCATAGCTTTTCCTCCCCTACAATATGTATTATTTTAACTGAAAAAGACCACTAAAATAGAAATAATAAAGTTTTATAAGTGCACATATCCTGGCAGATTGGGAAGATTACAGTCCCCATCACCTGCCAATGGTGCTATTTGACACCCTGTGGACATCAGGTTTAAAGACATTTTGATACACAATATGACCAGTTGTACATATGTTATATAAGCAAATAATAATGTAGCTGGTAAGGATAATTCGTATCGCACCAGGACAATGGTGTCTGTTTTATGATTTGTTCTCCCACTTCTTTCATTTGCTTAAGCTTGAAATTTATTAACTTTTGCATGTTTTATTATCATTTAGAGAACCCTCACAACCTGAGTCCATTAACCAGGTGTGGTCGTTATGTGGTCTTTTCAAAATGTTGTTGAACTGAAGATCCCAGTAGCCTTAGCTAGCACACGTAATAGTGAGGAACGATGAGAGTTGCAGTCCAATAATATTGGGAGGCTAGCATGATTCCCACCCATGCCCTAGACTATAATTTACTTTGGAGATTATCACACCAGGGCCAATTCAGCAATAATCGCGGTAATGAAAGTTAATGCAACAGTAGAGCTATAGTGCTCAATATTTTCACACAGTCATACAATTGCATGATTATTGTGACATTACCATATAATATCACGTTTCTCACACATCTGTGATTGAATCATTAGCACATTGGAATCGATCATTTTGCACATGTGCCATTTTAGTGCTACGGCGCATGTCCTGAAATCATATTTCCATCCCGCACAGAATAAAATACAACAAAATAAAATTTATTACTTCACCACATTGTTTTAATCTAGTGTAAACAAAATTGTGCCATATACCTCAAACGAAGACTGAAATCCACTGCAAAATCGATCCTGGCAAAGAGAATGGATTGCCTCCACTGGGTATCCCTTGTCGCTTCCACAATAGTGCGAATGAAGCATGATTAACTTTCGCACTCTCATAATTGTGCTTCATTCAAGCTATTGAGGAGCCATTCACGGCATTTCCCCATGAATGATTTGTTGTTGGAGCATTCTGGATTCTTCCTGGGATAAGTCCTAGATGAGTGTGACGTCATCTGAAAATCTTCTACACAATTGTGCGATTTAGCTGGGATTATGCCTTTTTCTTCCCCCTTTTCCCCTTGTCTGGTAATCTCCGAAGTGTATGCATAAATCCAAAACTGGCTGGGGAGGGGGAGCTTATCCTACTTGACAAAGAGAGATAGAGAAACATTGTGGTAAACAAAGACACCTGAATCACAGGAGGGTTTTAATTTTAGAACATAGGGACAATGATTATAAACTGGTGGCTGGGGAAAATGTTCCCGGAGCTCCCATTTTAGAAAACACTATAGTATGGAATTGCCCTTGAGCAGTTGATGGTGAACAGTCACTAAACACTAGTCTTTTTGTCTTTACCAGACAGAAGAACACTTGGTCCACAATACTCACCATCTGGGGCTGACTTGAATGGTACGTAGCTTTCAGGTTTGGTGATACAAAGCCATTGATTGAATAATTTAATACCTTGGATCTTCTCCTATATGTGTTCAAAAGTAGATTTCAAAGACATTGTGCCAATATAAGTGAACACACAAAAAAAACCCTACAATATTCTGAAAGAGATAGAAACATGCAAAACAAACAAACAGCCAAAATTATCTTGGAACAGCATCCCTAAAATTTCATTTATCTGCTGCAAAATAAACAAACTCAGAGAGATGGAAATGATATTTTGCTCAAATGATCTTTTGCAGCAGACAGAAGAACATGTGATTGTTTGCACGTTTAAATTTTACTACTTTCACCAACCATGAGAATTCCAGATGTGTAAGTTACTTATGGTAGCACTTAGGGCTTAGAAAGATAAGCCATCTGTTATTCCAAGTAGAATCTATGAATCACAGTATTGGAAACCACTGTCCACGGTGCTGCATCATCTGACTTGAGGTTCATCTCCATCACACCCATCTGCCAATATGTTGAATGGCCAAAAGAAAATAATGTAGAATTGTATTTTTTTAGGTTTTGTTTTGAGGCCCAAACCTATATAATTAGAATCATTTAAAAGGGAGAACAAAGAGCAAATCAAGGCTAAACTCTCACCAGAATGACTAAACTGAAGCTATCATAACTTGTTTTGACACATCATGAGATGACATGGCGTTGGAAAAGAAAATAGTAGTAAAGTGGAAAGCATTAGGTAAAGAGGAAGACCCCTTTGTAAATGGATTGATTCAATCAAGAAAGATACAGCCCTGAGTTTGTAAGACCCGAGCTGGGGTGTTGGAAACCAGGGCTCTGGGATGTCTCTCATTCATTAGGTTGCTGTAAGTCAAAGCTGGCTTGAAGGTAATGGACACCAATAAAGATATTTTGTAGGGTGTGGGAGCAAGGGAAGGATAGAGTGGCTTTGTTAGTGTTTGCTTCATCACCCCATCTCATGTTCTCCAAGGACCTGGTATGCCGTCAAACTCCCCTTCGCCCGCTCTCCCACTAGCAACTGTAGACATACAGAATCCAGACATCACCTTTTCCCGCTACCGTGGACTCCCGGTTCCCACTGCTGTGGATAAGAAGAAGGGGAAAAAGAAGATTTCTAAGGCTGACATTGGAGCTCCAAGTGGGTTCAAGTGAGTACCTCCAGAAGCTACATAAATCTTTTTCATCGAGAAAGGTTTTCATCAGGTAGGACCTTTCCAAAATTTCAAGCCATGTCTTAGGAGGGAACCTTGATTTCCATTTATTTTTCTCAAGTTTTCTCATCAGTTAATGTTTGCTTTGCCTGGGAGGACTTCAAACTTTAATTCTCTGAAGATGCCAGCCACAGATGCTGGAAAACATCAGGAATAGACTTTTCTAGACCATGGCTACATAGTCTGAAAAACCCACAAAAATCTATTTAATTTATTTATTGATGTGGACGTTGTTACTCCTGTTATTATCTGTCTTTAATGGAAACTGCTTAAAATAGCAGCCGGAAATCTTGTCTTCATTGCTAGGGATTGACATGCTTCCTTCTGATTTGAACAGGTATAGATACTACATTGAAAAGAACATAACTAGGGACTTTATCACACGGGGGAAATTGGACAAAATCAGGGGTTTAAATTATAATCCTAGGCAAAACCCAACTGTGCAATTAAGATTTTCACACGACGTTGCTATTGAACAGGCCATAAAGAGGCAATAAACAATAACAAATCATTCACAGGAAAATCCCAAAAATATAGAGACGTTTGAAAGGCAAGTGGGGAGTTTCAGAAGCCCTGCAAAGTTATTTTTCAAACAGTAATTAGTTACATTACTCATTCCAGAGTTTTAAAAAGTAACCTGTCCCTGTTTCTGATTACCATGATGGAAACTGTTAAGTCATCCTGTAACTTTTTGCACTGCCCATTACTTTCCCCTTATTTTTGTTGCTTTTCTTTGGGATAGAAGAACCTTTTAGGACCAATAACAGAGTGGCACAACAGTTGACAATGTCCTGAAGAATGGCCCATAACCTGCCCATGTAATAACTAGGAAATACTTGTAATACCAATAGTAATTTTGCTCTTACTTGTTACATTGCTTTTACAACGTAACTTGGCCACACCCTTGTCCACCCACAAGTAACTGATTATGTGTATTAGTGTTATTTGTAGCTCAATATTTCCAGGCTGTGATCCGGATATACTTTAAGGGTTGCTTGCAGAGAAATAGGATTCTTCTGGATGCCAGTTGTTCAGGTCCCTGAGTTTCAGTGTCAAAGGATGTCTGAATCTGGGCCTGACTAGCTCCAGAACAGCAAAATGTTTTGTGTTTACTGGGACCTGAAGCCTGGACAAAATCCCATTGCCATTGTCTCACTTGCAATGGAGTACCCCAGAAACATAACAGCTTCTGCCTATTTCATTCAGATTAAGAGGGATGACTTAAAGTACTTGCCTGCCCTCCAAAGTGACCCATATGCTGAAGCCAGTATTACTGAAACCCATCTCTGTGCTGGGGGAGCAAGTTGACTCAGATGTTTGAGCCAGAGCCTTCACTCATTGGATGTCTTCTGTGATTTTCTTCTAGGCATGTACAGCACATTGGATGGGATCCCAACAGTGGATTTGATGTACGTAGCCACAGTGGTTTGCCAGAGGGCCTGAAAGTGGAAATCTGAAATGGGGAAATGAATGTGAGGTGTCCCATGTCTTGAGTCAAGCTGAACACTCTCTTTTGATGCATCCACACTGCAAAAATAATCCAGTTTTGACCCTACTTTAACTTCCATGGCTCAAGGCTATGGAATTCTGGGAACTGTAGTTTCATGAGACATTTAGTCTTCTCTTTTAGAGAACTTTGGTGCTACAGCAAACTGCAGTTCCCAGAATTCCATAGCCTTGAGCCATGACAGTTAGCGAGTCTCAAACTGAATGATTTCTGAAGTGTGGATACAGCCTTTGTGTGTGAAGTTCCTGTGTGCCCCAGGCCTGAAGAGATGTCATGACATGAAACCATGCCTGTTTCTTCCAGTGTTAAAGTGCTGGCAGACACATTAACTGCTCTGGCAAGCTTAGGCCAAGGCAAAAGCAGAGAGAAAGCAAGACTGGTCTGTAGCTTCTCAGGAGCAAACACTCTCCTAGTTACTCTCAATACTATGCAGAAGCTTCTCTAGGGCTTAATTAGCCACACTTTAACTGTTTTGGCCTCTTGGCTAGTCTCCCTTGTTTCTTTGGACAGTTTGAGGTGAAGAATTGGGGCTCTATGCAGCCGGCCTTAAAGGCCGGCTTGGGGGTGTAGTTGGGGCATCGCGTCCACATGACGCATGCCCTGACTCTGCCCCAAGGGCAGCGTGATGCTGCGCACCACTCCACACAGTGCATGGCATCACAGCGCTCCTCTGGAACTGCATATGCACAATGCAGCACCGCATGAACACCATAAACCTGTGGCTATTGCGCCCTGCAAAGGCCAGATCAGGGATGATTGCTGTAGCCCCTATCTGGCGGTAAAAGCAGTGGCTGCAGAGCCCCTAGGGTCTGCACAGCCCTAGGATAAGAAAAGAGGGCCTTTTCACCAACCAACCAATCTCCCTTTGCAAGGTTCAAATGTATTTGGAACTTGTTGGAAGGAAGGTACCCAAGGACTTCATGCAGGAAAAAAGAACTGCAAATCCCAGGATTTCCATAGGATGGAGCTACAGCACTTGAAGCAGAATTAAACTGCATTATTTCTATAGTGTGAATGCATCCTTGGTTCAGCTATTATGAGGAATGATCCAGGAGGAGTTCCTTCTGAAGCTGCAGTTCAAACCCTAAGGAGGTTCTATGTCTTCCAGCCATATAATTCTGCTCTGGAAATTAGTTTCTATAAAACATGGCATGATGGCCATTGTGTTACGAACAACAGAGCATCAAGCACTTATGGCCACACATTCTTTCACATGAAGGTAGACAACAGCAGCAGATCTGGAGGCCATCTCATCTGTGGCTTGACACTCTGGGGCTGCACACTGCCCCCAAAACCGCAAAATGAGGAGGAAATATCTGAAATTACTAGAAGGAATACAGTTCAAACATGGGACATTTTATATATATATATATATATATATATAGAGAGAGAGAGAGAGAGAGAGAGAGCAATTCAGGGAGCTCTGCAACATTTAAACCTGGGAAGGGAATGATGTGGCCATCCAGATACTGTTGGACTGCATTGACAGGAAGCCCTAGGCAGCATAGCCACTGAAGAAGAACGATGGGAGTTGCTATCCAACAATATCTGGAAGGTTGCTTGGTTCTGCCCCTTTTTATATATGTGTGTATGCTTTATTTTAGTTGATATGCAGGTTTTCTCACAAATGGGATCCAAGGCAGCTCATGAGATGAATAAAAAAATAATAATTAAAAGTTAACAAAAAGAATTAAATAAATGACCATATTTTAAAAATATTACTTTAAGTCTTCGTTCGTGAAGTAAAGCCAGAGAGACTTTAAAGCAGTAAAAATTAATTTTAAAAAATAGGACAGGAAGAATAAAATGCAACGCACAAATCTCCTTGAAGACTTTTCTGCATCGCCACTTAATCACCAAAAGCTTCAAATAAAAAGGCCTTTAGCTGTCATCAGAAAGTTTGCTGAGAGTGGTCCAATCTGTTTCCTATGACAGAAACCCTCACATACTAGGGACAGCCACTAAGATAGAAATGTGTCTATGACAGTGGAAGAAAAGCTCTCCCCAAGGATCTTAAAATATGGGCAGACAGACCAAGAGACATCAGTGTTTGTCTATGTTTTGTATTTCAGGTGAATAACTTAGACCCTGATTTGAAGACACTTTTTTCCCAGGCGGGAATCAGTGAGGCTCAGTTAACTGATGCTGAGACGTCAAAGCTTATCTATGATTTCATTGAAGGCCAAGGAGGGTTGGAAGCTGTGAAGGAAGAGTTGAGACGGCAGGGTGAGCTGCTGGACTTACTCTTGTTGTTGTTGTTGTTGTTGTTGTTGTTGTTGTTATTAGATGACCTCCTCCTCTTCCTCTCTATTACTAGAAAATTTTGCACATTTTCCAAATGTTTTTGCATTTGGGGACTTCTTTCTGGGGGAAAAAATTGTTTACTCAGATTCTTTGTTTGCACAAAATAAAGGGTTTTTGTTTTGTTTTGTTTTTTGCAGAGAAAATACTATCTTTTGTTCAAAAGATGTTTTTCTTGAAAAACCCATGGCACTTTTTTTTTTTTTTTTTGCAAAAAGTTCCTAAATGGAAAAAGTGGTTCCCCATTTTCTCTGGGAGGGGTGTCTCTGTGTGTCAAGGCACCCTTTCTTGGTGGGGACAATAAAATATGCAAGGATTTTTGTATCCTTATTCCAACTGCAGGTGCTTCACATCCTAGCCCTAACTATAACTGCAACAATAACTGAAAGGCATTCCCATGTCAATTTTCTTTGTTTTGTTTGGGCACGGAGGGCCTGATCTGAGTAATAACTTTCAGTGTGATAGCTGTGTTAGCCTCTTGCACCAAAACCAGTGGAGTTATGTGGCACTTTAAAGACTGAATTATGGCAATGTACACTTTTGCGGAATAGCAGGGTTTGCTATATCAGAGGCTTGTAGCATTATCCTCAATTACTGCAAACACCAATGGTGAGCAGTACTAAGAACTGCAGTTCAACATTAATGGGGCTGTATTCTGCCCCCCTAAATTGTGACAAAAATGGGGTGAAAATCGCATTTTTATCATCAGCTGCTACAGTTATGAGTGCTCAGCGTACTTATTCTGCATATATTAAGCCTTAGAACTGTCATAGATTATACGTTTATGCATTACATGGCTATGTATTTTTGAAGTATTTTTATTGGTTTTACCACATGAACAGTCATCTGGTCCCACTCCTTGTGAATTTTTTTTTTGTCAATTAATTGTGAAGAAAGCACTTTGTGTGTCTAATGCAGTAGACTCTGCCTAGCAAAAATGCATGCTGCAACTAAGGCTGCATCTACACTGCAGAATTAATGTAGTTTGACACCACTTTAGCTGCCATGGCTCAATGCTATGGAAGCCTGGGACCTGTAGTTTTGTGAGATATTTAGCCTTCTCTGGTGCCACAACAAACTACAAACTCCAGGCTCCCATAGGATGGAGCCATGACAGTTAAAGCAGTTTCAACCTGCATTAATTCTGTCATGTGACAGCAACCAAAAACTAATAGGTATGTTATACTATACCTTGACACAAAAAGCATTCCTGTTTCTACTAGCTTGTCTGCAATCCTCACAACAAACCAGATAATGTAAGTTTTAAAGGAAAAAAATGGATCGCTATTGCTAAAGCTGGCTCCTGGGCTTTGAATTTTCTTTCCTCTTTGTCTCTTTTCAGGTCCAAGCCACCCACCACCTCCTCCCCCAAGTCGTTCAGGACTGCCTCCCCCACCGCCTGGACATAGCCGAAGTGGCCCTCTCCCACCCCTCCCCGGTGCCCCACCCATCTCCAATAGGGCAGCTGTCCCCTCCACACCACAGCCCCCTTGGGGACACTCCAACCCCAGTCAGTGGGCACCTCCTCCACCCGCCTCTCGCCCTGGACCAAACCGTCCTCCCCCACCCCCCTCTGGAGCAGTCCCACCCCCACCTCCCCCACCCCCTCCACCCCCACCCCCACCTCCATGCCAGGAGTCTGCCCCATGTCCTCCTCCTCCTCTCCCTTCTGGAGGGCTGGGGTCTCCACGGACTCAGCCTCCTGCCCCCTCCATGGGACGTGGTGCATTGCTGGATCAGATACGGCAAGGAATACAACTCAACAAGGTGAGTCTTGGTTAATGGCTTGCTTTTAACAGGTAGGGTTTAGTTGTTGTATGGGTGACATTAGGATGGGATTGCCCAATAATGTAGACTTGAGTCAACTGACTTGGACATAAGTCAGACTCAAGTGTCTTCAATGACTTGACTTTGCAAGAATGACACACTGACTTGACTTGACTTGAGACTTGCATGTTTTTAGTGACTGACTTGTTGGTGCCATTCACTTCAAGCAGCAGGCAAGACCTGCTCCCAAAGTGTAGGGTGCATTTCTTGGAAGGGAACAGCAAATGGGCTTGAGGTGGAAGGATCCTTCTACAGCTTTTGAAAAGCTTCAGAAGGCTCCCCTCATGTGCAGCAGGGACAGGCTGCCAAGCAGACCTCAATCCCCGCCTCAAGCTTGTTGCCTAATGCATTTGCTGTTTCCTCCAAAAAATGTACTACTCCTCCTGTTTTTGGTTAAAAGTTGGCTCCCAGATTTGAGATTCGATTTGAGACTTCACTTCAAGACTTGGACTAAAAGCCTTGAATACATCACTGAGATTTCCCCCTTAAACTTCATGCCCACCTTCAGCCACCCCTATCAGAGTGACTTTGCCTTCTTCTCAGTTCTTGTTTCACTGGAAACTGTTCATTAAGTCTGTTGTTCATCAAATATGCATTTGTGTGCAGGAGGTAGTAAAGTTGTAGCAGTTTCTGACAATGGAGGGAAGAGATATTGAATGGATGAAATAATGCTGTTACAGTGGGCCCTTGATATCCACTGAGGTTATCTCTCCATGGATAACAAAATCCGTGGATGCTCAAGTCCCATTAAATACAATGACCTAGTAATGCCCCTTATATAAACTGGCAAAATTAAGGTTTGCTTTTTGAAATGTATATATTTTCAAAATAATTTCAAGCCATAGATAGTTGAATCTGTGGCTAAAAAAATCCATGGATATGGATGGCCACCTGACTGTACATTAATGTGTGTGTTCTCTTATTCGAAGCAGTCTTTTTTCCCATTGGGCACGTATCTCTTTAGGTCAGAAACAGGGGCTCAAATCATGGTGGATCCGTTAATTGGGCAGAAGAAAGGGAAGATTTCTGCACAAATGGCAAACTTTCATGTCAGGGGGAATACCAGGCTAAAGCTCTTCTTTGTGATCTCTAGATTTCTGTACAGAGACATTTTAAAAAATCATATCTGGCATGTGGGCTCCCTTGCATTTGTATTAGTATAGTTTAGACACAAGTTGGCCATATTGAGTGCGAAGCAGGCCTGAGACTGCTCCATCTGTGTTGTTGTGTCAGTTTGTTCTATTGATTTATGAGGGAGCAAGGGGAGCAATAACAGTTTAATTTACTCCAGTTTCTATGTACCTTCATCACAGCGAGTCCTAAACCATTGTAAACCTCTCTGTTCATTTCAGACCCCTGATGTGTTAGATTCGCCACCACCTACGCAGAACTCTGAAGGCCTGGTAGGGGCCCTTATGCAGGTGATGCAGAAGAGGAGCAAAGTTATCCATTCCTCAGGTGAGTGTTAGTCTGCATGGTCATCTCATACAATGTACCTCCCAGTGGCATGCTTACAAACAACTTCAAATTTCTCAAGAGTTCAGAGATTTTTATTTTATTTTATTTTGGAGAGGGGAAGAAATCATCTTGAAACGCAAGAACCAAACAAAGATAAAAGATTGACCTGGGGGTATTTTGTAAGAGGTGAACGTTTGAGTCTTCCATTGGTCTTGTTGGGCTGGAACAAAGGGACAAAGCAGGGTGAAGTCACTAGTGTTGGTATGTGAATATATGGGGCACAAGTTGATCCCCTTTGGAAATAGTCAGGCAGGTGCATCTGCCCATCGATCCTCATTCTAACATGACTGCCCTGTTCTTTATCCTCAGATGAAGATGAAGACAATGGAGATGAAGACGAGGATGATGAATGGGATGACTGAGTCCAGAAGGACACTTGGCACAAAGCCTGATCCTTCTATCGACTTGTGGGCTTCTAGGCAGGCCGGTTGTACTTGTGTCCCCTTGCAACTCATGCAGGTCCCTCTGGAATCCAAGAGATGCTGGGGCAGCTCTGCTTTACCGCTGGCAGCAAAAGGCCATTATTTTCCCCTCCATTTCTTCTCCAACATCACTTAGGCCTAAGCATAATTCTAATTTTCTTCCCACACCTGTGCACCTGGATGCCTTTGACAGTTTTAGAAAGTGAGGCGGTAATCCTACCTCTTTCAAACCCTGCCTTGACAATACCACACCTAATCTGTGGTTTTTACCTTTCTAAGAGTCATATCATCTTTCATCCAACCCCCTCCGTCTTTCTCTCTTTCCCTCCCAGCCATCTATTAATTTCCACTCCAAGTGGGTTCCCCCTTTGGGGCCAAGACGAAGGTATGAAAATGATAGGTAAGAGGAATGTAAGCAAAAACTCTTTCTTATAAAAGAAGGTACTTTATTAACACCCACTGAAATCCTAGTTGCCTGAATTCTTTGCTTTAGCATTTTTACTATATATGGGGGCAGGGAGAGGAGGCAATCCCTAAAGCAGCCTTTCTTAACCTTTTTGTCCTGGAGGTGCCCTTGAAATAATCTTCAATTCTCAGGAACCCTTGCATAAAAATTATTATATCTACAGCTAAAAAAAGCTTATTTTTTCCCCAATCACAATCTCTCTCAGAACAGCTAGCAACCTCTTTTGAAACCAAAGAATTGGTTGAGAAACCCTGCAGTAGACATTAAGATGAGTAGACATATTTACTTTCAGATACGGCAGAAAGACTTATTGAACGATGAATGACAAAGCAAAATGCCAAGTTTAACCACAATGAGTCTATTTAAAAAAAAACTTGTTTAAAAAATTACATCCTCACAGAGATAGATACTAGAAGCCACAGCATTTTCGATGGCTTGGGTCCTAAATTGGCCTTTTGTTTAGATTTCTGTCAGCTCTTCACTCCCCCAATTCTAGCCTTATTCAAGCCACGGTCTGCTCCACACAAGTTCCTATACCATTTTAAATTATCCCCCAGCCGCTTGGATTAAAATTTTAAGGGACACAAAAGGGTTTGAATTGAAGAAGGGGTGTGTGGCAGAAAAGCTCCATTGCATGAACTTTGTTCTATTCAGGAAAAGGAAATTGGCCGTAATTCTAATGTGCCTGTTGGACAAAATATTAAAACAAAACCAGCAGAACAAAACGAACATAGTACATATAAATAGCTATGCCACTCAATAGTACAGTGTCAGTAATAGGATATTGTGCAAGCAAGTTGCTCTTCACAGGAAATCCTAGCTTCACCCTGGGTATTTTGGGATTGTGGATGAAATTGAGGTAGGCGGTTAAGAAGCACAAAATCCTTTCTTTGAGTCTCTTAAACTATACAAGTATAATTTTTGTGGGACAGATCTATGCCTCCTAAATCATGCTCACATTCAGAATGTTCCCATGAAGCATGAAAGATATATAGAAGTGGTTAACTTGCAGTGGCTGAGAAATAATAGGGAAGAACGTCTGTCTACATTGCAAACTTCTATGGGTTTTATACCAGTTTAAGTAGTATAGCAAACACATGCTGTTGTTAGCCTCCAGGAAAAAAAGCTCCTTCTGGCACCAAGGGAAGAATTTCCCCTAAGGTTAATAATGACAGGGAGAGATGAAAAAGGATGCGGCCCTCAAGCTAAGCTTCAGTGCTGTTAACTTCATGTAGACACATGTTTTCTGTCTCTAAATGCAGAACCTTATGCACTTCTGAGTTCCTACGGTGTTCCTTGAATATATAGAAGCTACCACCTTATTTTATGTGGTCTCACTTTGCTCCCAAGCTGATATGGACTCAACTCCCCTATTAGAGGAAATAGTGGTAGTTGCCAGAGTTGATGAACCAAAAGGAAATAACTGTTGTTTTAAAATGTTTGTAATAAGCTTTATACTGTGTTTTGAACATAATAAATGATAACAAAATTTAGAAGGTGTGACATGAGTCGACAAAATGAAATACATCAGCAAGAGAAATTGCATGCAACCGTCACAGGGTTTGTACAAGACAGATGAAGAATTCAGCGAGTTTACTCCAATGAATTTGATCCTATTGGTCTCTAAAAGGCACCCTACTAAAACTTCAGTTGGGTGGACTGTGTAGTGTAGTGGGTATCTTTATTTGTAAGTACAATGCAGACATACAAAACCTGAGAAAAGGATCAGTGTATCTTTTAATAATTTGCAGGATATTTGTTAGCTTCTCAGAGTGAACTGCCTTTCATAGTCAAGATAGCTACATGATGACATTCCCAGAGGGAACTGTCATGGCATTGCTGCCACTTGTCTAGTTACTATGAGAAACACTTTGATTAAGTTTTTGTCTTGGTCTTTAAAGACAGGCAGTAAAAGTAATGCTCTATTAAATGTTACACTTCGCTCTACAATTAATGTAAGGATATGTATTTGCGTCCCAAATGCCATGATTATGGCATTCTAGCCAGTTGTATAGAAGGGAGCCCTGAGCCAACACCCCCTTCAGCAAAGTGGAGATAACATTTGTGTTAAATAATTATAGTTTGACTGGGCTAGAGTGCCAGCAGTCCAGCACTGTGGCTTTTTTGCTTTGTGTGGAAATAGTTTTCATCCAGATTTGTGACCCAAATTCAACCACACCGGCAGGCTGTAAAGAGTGTTTTCCCATCTTTCACAAATATCATGTTTAGCTCTGAAGACCTTCCATATAGATAATTTGTATTGACCTTTGTTGTGCAGAGACATTACAGTTGAATTTTGTGAGACACAAAAGAGGGGACTATTGTAGAACAACATGTAATACAGTTGGACATCTGGAGAGCAGCCCTGGATGCTAGTAGGACTTTCTTATTGCGCCACAGCAAGGCGGGGCAGATTTGTGAGGAAGAGAAAGCCACAGTTGTGTCCTCTGGTCACTGGCCTCTTAAACAAACTATGGCATGGCAATATGTTTATTCTCAAGTAATATTAATCTTCGCTTGCTCTGCTGTGAGAAAACATTTATCATGTTTATCATACATAACATTTATCAATATATCAAAATATATCAACATCTTTCAAAGAGGCTTGCAGATCTCCGAGAAGGCTCATTTACTAGAAGTCTCTCATTTTCTTCTGTCTGTCTAATACTGGCATTGTCCACAGCACTGATTCCATCAAATAATCCTTTGTGAGCATTAGACATGACTTACATTAAGAAACAGTTTATGAGAGTATGCACACTAAAGAAAACAGCACATTTATATCAACAGGCATTCCTAGTGACTAATAACAGGTCACCAGCAAAAATGTGCAGAAGTAATGCAGAAGTAGTTCTGTGTCCAAAAAGTACTCTAAGCAAAAACAAATTTAGCCTGGAAAAGAGAAGATTGAGAGGTGATGTGGAACCAGTTTTCAAATATTTGAAGGACTATCACATGGAATATGGAACAATCCTACTTTGTATTGTGCTGCTTCAGAGAGGGGGACCCAAAACATTAATTTCAAATTACAGGAAGGGAGATTCCAGCTAAACCCTAGAGATTTTTCTATGATGAGAGCTGTTTGACAGTGGATTGGACTCCCTTGGAAGGTGATCAATTCTCTTACATGGAAGGCTTTCAAACAGAGTTCAATGGCCTTATGTCAGGGATATTTTCACTGCATATTCCAGTGTTATCAAAGGGATTCTATATATGAAGCTATTCTGGGAGGAGCCAGTAAGTTTCCCAATTGGAGAGATAATAGGGAAGTTAGACTTTATTGCTTCACAAGCCTTTTGTGGTTGCAATCTTGTGCATTGTCACTGCACTTAGTGGGACTTATTTCTGATGAAACAGGCATGGGATCATGTGGTAGATAGTTAAGTAACTCTGGCAGCGTAGTTCTGAATCTTAGTGCCTGCTATGTCTGTTAGATCGTCCCTTTATCAAAAGCTGCTGAAAGGACATATTTTATTTCTCCTGTGTGGTTTCCATAAATCATTTCTTTACACAACACAGCATCCCCAGAGTTTCTTGTTTTTGTTGGCTATAGGTAAACCATGTCTGATTTTTTTTTGGTTCAGCTTGATAAAAATGTGTTAATAATTTCTATTTCAAACGTGATTAAGAGCAATCCTTAGCATATTTACTCAGACATAAGCCCATCTGATTTCAGTGGGTTATGCAGTTTTTCTCCCCAGTAGGTGTGCTCAGGTTTATAGTATAGCCTGAATGAGTGAATGGGGAGCAGGTACATCTTTGGTCCCCATATATGCAAATAAATGCCTACCTATAATGTTAGGAATAAACTCTTCTAGACCATGACCACATAGGCCGAAAAACTCATGAAAAAATATGCCTACCCTATAGATGAGAAGTGTGCAAAATCCACTCCAGGACCATTTGAAGCCTCAAGGCTGTTTTTGCTGCTTCCAGCTCTCCTAAACTGCTGTTTTTCTGGCTAAATAATTGTCTACTTTGGAACCTCCAGATATGTTAATTCACCTCTTAAATAAGACACAAAAGACTCTTATACAGTTCAATACTAGTGTCTCATTCACAGAGTTGCCATGAGTCCAGGCTGACTCAAGAGCAGTTAACAACAACAACAGGCTTACCTTGCTTTTTGAATCATAGAATCATAGAGTTGGAAGAGACCACAAGGGCCATCCAGTCCAACCCCCAGCCATGCAAGAACTCACAAAGCATCCCTGACAGACCATTTGACCATTTGTTTTCTGATAACTCGCTCTTTGCTGTTTCAATGCTTACAAATTACAGACAAGTTCTTTGTGAGGCTCACTTGGGATTCCTTCCATGTATTTGTGTACACAGTCCCATGGCTTGCCTATGGAAACAGCATTGCCCTCTTTGAATTAATGGAAATTATACATGCAATTTTCAAATGTGGAAACAGCAGAGCATCGTCAGTTGTTCTTATGGAGGCTCACTTTGGACTGCTTGCATGTGTTGTGCACACACTGCTTGCAGAATTAGCTGATGGTGGGAAAGGCACCAAGCCGATTACGGAGGCTCACTTATGAGTGAGTGCTACTTGATGCCTTTTCCCTTCTCTTGGTGACAAGTGCACCATCTTTGCTCCTTCAATCTTCAATCTATGAAAGTGTGGGCAGGGCATCTCCTACAGCAGGGGTTCCCAACCTTTTTTGACTCATGGAGCCTTAATTTCTATGGCAGAGCCCCTAAGAGACTTACCCTATGTCTTACAAGTTAATGGTGTTTAGGAGTATATATTAAGAATATGTATACTCTTATTATTTAATTTCATTCAATTTTTATTTCTTTCATTGAGCCAACAGGGCGATGTGGCAGCTAAAAAGGCCAATGCGAATTTAGGCTGCATCAATAGAAGTATAGTGTCTAGATCAAGGGAAGTAATAGTGCCACTCTATTCTGCTCTGGTCAGGCCCCACCTGGAATATTGTGTCCAGTTCTGGGCACCACCATTTAAAAAGGATGTTGAGAAACTGGTGTGTGTCCAAAGGAAGGTGACTAAAATGGTGAAGGGTCTGAAAATCATGTCCTATGAGGAACGACTCAGGGAGCTGGGGACGTTTATCCTGGAGAAGAGAAGGTTAAGACATGATATGATAACTTGAAGGGATGTCATATTGAGGAGGGAGCAAGCTTTTTTTCTCCTGCTCCAGAGACTGGGACCCGGAGCAATGGATGCAGGCTACAGCAAAAGAGATTCCATCTCAACATTAGGAGGAACTTCCTGACAGTAAGGGCTGTTTGACAGTGGAACACACTCCTTCCTTGGAGTGTAGTGGAGTCTCCTTCTTTGGAGGTCTTTAAACAGAGGCTGGATGGCCATCTGTCAATGGGGATGCATTGACTGAGAGTTCCTGCATGGCAGAATGGAGTTGGACTGGATGGCCCTTGCGGTCTCTTCCAACTCTATGATTCTATGATTTTCTGGGAAGTGCTCCTCGGAGCACAGGTTGAGAACCCCTGACCTACAATATTACTGTACAGTATTTGTACTTATAATACAGTATACAGTATAATATAGGTATATACAATGTACAGTAATATACTGAGAGCAGGACATTAAAGGTAAGTGTTTGTTCATTTTACTTTACTTGTGTGTGTGTGTGTGTGTGTGTGTGTATATATACACGTATGTATGTATGTATGTATGTATGTATATATACATACATACATATGTGTATATATACACACACATACACACACACACTGTGTCATTCAGTTTTTACAGCATTCAAAAGTGATATATTAGCTTACCTACCATTACAAACCGCTTAGGAAGTGCTTAAGTGCACTGATAAGTGGTATAGAAATGTACTTGCTATTGCTACATATAGTGCATTGTTTTATGTGGCCAAAATGCATTGGAAAGCTAGAATAACCTGGGTGCCACTTTTCAACCAATTGCACTGGCTGACAGTTCTCTGGTCCCTAACCCACCAGATAAGCGGGGGCTTCCTGTATTTATTTTTGTTAAAAATACATGTTTTTCAAAACTAGAAGTGGATGTTGCTGTACAGACTGTCATGATGAGGAGCCAAAATTTGACATTTATCACTCTATCACAGGTTGTATCATCCCAAAAGGTGGGGCAGGATTGGAAAAGGCAGCAGAAACAAGCAGACTTGTGCTTATTTCAGGTTCACCAACCATATGAGACTTTGAACAAGTAATGTAAATGGGGAACTAAATGGGGAATGTAAATGGGGAACTAAATGGGGAATGTAAATGGGGAACTATCCCCATACCAATGCATGTGACAAATTGTCCACCCTTTCAGAATTTGGCTGCAATTTTTAAAATTGTTTGTTTCCAGGTTGGTGTGAGCCCAAGCATAAGGCAAACCATGGTCACTGCTACAATTGCAAACCTAGAGTGCATCGGCACTGTAGAAATAATGCAGTTTGACACCACTTCAACTGCTATGGCTCACACTACAGAACCCTGGGATTTGTAGTTCTGCAATGCATCAACACTGAGAGGTGGCTGAAGACCTTGAAAAATGCAAACTCTAGAATTCCATGATGGAGCTACAGCAGTGGTATCACACTGCATTATTTCTATGATGTAGATGCACCTCCAATCAAATTTGCTGTGTTTTACGGCTTCTTCCTCCACGATTTAGTGCTAGTTTCTTTCTAGCTGTTTCTCTCTAGTGTCTGCATGTACAATATTAATAATTAATATTAATTAATATTAGAACGTGATATTATTAACATATTTTATGTCAAGGAAAGGTAGAGAAATCACAGAGAGAAGTTTGCAGCATAAGCTTTTGGTAGGCTGACTGGGTCTCTGCTTCCACAGATGCCAGTTTATTATCAGTTATTGTATTACAGTACTAATTATACATCCATTTATATCTGGCCTTTTCCCCATTACTCAACAATGCTTACAAAATGTTAAACCTATACAGATTAAAATATATGCAAAACATCAAAAAAGAAAAATGGTATTACTGGCAGGAAATGTGCTTTACGAAAGACTTCTTTCAGAGGGTTGGCTGTCTGCTTTGTACAGCGGACATCTGACAATATTACAATAGTGGTAGTAGTAATGTAGATTGTAAGCCAGCATGGGGTAGAAGTGGTTTGAGCATTGGAGGATGACTCTGGAGACCAGGGTTCGACTCCCCGCTCAGCTATGGAAGTCCACTGGGTGACTTTGAGCAAGTCACACTCTCTCAGCCTCAGAGGATGGCCATGGCAAATCTCCCTCAAGAAATTTACCAACAAAACCCTGTGATAGGTTTGCCACAAGTGTTTTGAGGATGACTCTGGAGACCAGGGTTGGATTCCCAGCTCTGCCATGGAAACCCACTGGGTGACTTTGGGCAAGTCACACTCTCTCAGCTTCAGGGGAAGGCTATGGCAAACCTCCTCTGAATAAATCCTGCCAAGAAAACCCCATGGTAAGCCAGCTATAAATTGGAAACCACTTGAAGGCACACAAAAACAAGGAGCTATTTCATTCTGGATCCAGACTGATATATTCACCCTCCTTGCTGTGATGGATCACTTTTACTGAGGTACAAATTAGAGTCCATAATTGAAAATAATCCAATTCAACACCACCTTGTCATGGTTCAATGTTATGGAATTATGGGAAGTGTAGTTTTGTGGGAGATTTAATCTTCTGTGTCAGAGGGCTCTGGTACCAGCAACAGATCTTATTTCTGTAGCACGGATGCAGCCTTAGGTCCAAAACACACTGCAGAAATAATCCAGTTTGAAACCGCTTTAACAACCCAATATCAGGGGATCCTGGGAACTGTAGTTTTGTGAGACATTTAGCCTTCTCTGTCGGAGAGCTCAAGCTCCATATGAACTACAATTCCCAGGATTTCCTAGCCCTGAGCCAGGGCACTTAAAGCGGTCTCAAACTGGCTCAGTGCTAGGGAATTTTTGGAAGTGTGGTTTTGTGAGACATTTAGCCTTCAGAAAGATCTGGCGCCACAATCAACTACAGTTCCCAGGACTTCCTAGCACTGAGCCAGGGCAGCTACAGCGGTCTCAAACTGGATTATTTCTGCAGTGTGTTTTGAACCTATGTTGCTTCATATGTTTATTATAGCCATCTCCCCCAAGTCAAGACTGATATAACTTAGGTCCAAAACACAGTGCAGAAGTAATCCAGTTTGAGACCTCTTTAACTGCCCTGGCTCAATGCTAAGGATTTCTGGGAACTCTAGTTTTGTGAGACATTTAGCCTTCTCCGTCGGGGAGCTCAGACTCCATAATAAACTACAATTCCCAGGATTCTCTAACACTGAGGCAGGGCAGTTAAAGCGGTCTCAAAGTGGATTATTATTTCTGCGGTGTGTTTTGGAATTTAGAAAGGTGAGGACCATGAAGGATGTTTGGGTGTCTTTTTATTAAAGAAAACCAGGTAGTCACTCTATCTGAAGCAATTTTGGCTTCGAGAACCACGAAGGGGCCTAATAGGATGTGAATAAGGAGGGCCAGGAGGAGGAAGAGGAGGTCCCCCCAAAAAATGGCTGGGCGGGAACCAAGAAAGAAGAAAAAACTAGACACTCCCCAACTTCCTATTGGGTCTGTGAGGCGGAGGCTGAGAGAGGAAGCGCCTCGGAGAGCGCCATGATCCCTCCCTCAGGCTCCGCCTCTCCTCCTTTGGCCGTCGGGTGTGAGATGAAAACTTTCTGGCGGCCGCAGTGGCTGAAGGGAACTTTAGAAAGGGAAAAAAAAGGGGAGCGAGGGAAGCGCAAGATGGCGGAAAATTTAAAAGGTGAGTGGAAACCGCCAAGCGCGCGCATCGGGGCGGGGGGCGCTTTTGAACTGGTGGCGATTAGGAGAGTCGCTTAGCTGACCGCGCGGAGGGGGGAGGGGGGGCTCGCGCAAGAGGCCGCCAGCCAATCAGCGCCCGCCGCGGCAACGTTCTAAACGGCGCGCGGCGGAGGCACTCAGAAGCGACCGTTAAGAGGTTGAGTGGGGGAGCGCGCGCCCAGAGCGGGAAAAATGATTGGCAGAAAGCGAATTGGAGGGGAGGGGAGGGGAGGGGGGAGAAGCGAGCATGGAAAGAAAGAAAGAAGAGTCTCCTCCACGGGAGAGAGAGAGAGCGAGAGGACTGTGAATGGGCGCACCTCGTATATGTGCGTGTCTCTCTGTGTATGTTAAAACGTGGCTCTTTGCACTCACAGATAATAAAAGTGCTGCTCTTAACCCCAGCAGTGATTCGGTTTTTTGTTGTGTGTGTAAAATGTGACTCCCTTCACTCACAGATAATCAAATGCTTCTCTTAAGTCCAGCAGTGATTCGTCTTTCCTGTGTCCTTCCATGCTTTGTTTCTTTCAGAGATTTAACAGCCTGCAGAATCGGTCTGTAGAGAGATCTTGGAGCAGCTTTGAGACTGATTGAAAGAAAGAAGTTGGCTTTTGTAGATTAAGGACCCAAATACAGGCCCAAATAAAGCTGCTTTGAATCACTTTGGAGGTATGCTGTTTAAATGATGCATAGCAGGTCGGAAGCCATGCCAAAGCCACACTCCTGTCCTAAGGACTGAAGCGCAGCTTTGGCACAGCTTCTGGCTTCTTAAGATGCATGTGTCATTTAAACAGCATACCTCCAAAGTGACCCCAAGCAGCTTTATTTTGGCCTGTCTGTTCAGGCCCTTAAGTCTACTTCCTCAGATGCATTTGGTCATTACAAGGTGCTGCAAGATCTCTCTATGTACTTGTTCAGTGAGGGTTTGCCTTTGGCTTCCCCTGAGGCTGAGAATTCAAAGATATAGCCGTATTAGTCTGTGGAATCAGCATGTAGAGAGATTTTGTAGCACCTTTGAGACTCACTGAAAGAAAGAAGGTGGCAGCTTGAGCTTTCCTAGACTAGAGCATGCTTCCTCAGATCCATTGCTTGCTTTCTTCAGCCAAGGTGACTAGACGTCCTCCTTTTCCAGCGGTGCATCGACACTGCAGAAATAATCTGGTTTGACTCCACTTTAACTGCCGTGGCTCTGTTCTGGTGCCACAACTCAACTAAAACCCCCAGAATGCCATAGCATGGAGCCATGGCAGTTAAAGTGAGGGTCAAACTGGGTTGTTTCTCAAGTTTGGTTGCAGCCCAGGACATGCCTTCCATTCCAGCCTTCTGTCCAGGAGGAATTCTAAAATGTCCTCCATGTTGAGCATGGCTAAGAAGCAGCATGAATTTATATTTATGAGTGTTTCCAGCATTTATTTTGTAACATTCCCCCCCCCCCAAAAGTCCTACATTTTGCAGTGCCTTGGCCTCCTTTGTGGTTAGGACCTCTGGTCAGCCCAGTCTTCAGCAAAGAATAATAATAATAATAATAATAATTCAAAGAAAGCCACTCTGTGAACCCTGTTTTGTCTCCTCGCCTTCCTGCCCCCTTTTCTGTGTGCTTTCCTCTTGTGTTTCACCTCCTGTCCCTAGAAAAGCTTTGCTCCATTTAATATTCTCTCACACGCTTCCTATCAGCATTACTGTATTCTAGTGTTGTTTTTTTGGAGGGGGGGGGATCAACTAACTTTTGCTGAGGTAATGCTGCCCAAACCAGGGTGACCAGATGAACTAACCACAAAGGAGGGCAAGGCACAGTAAGATGGAGGATTCTCAAGAAAAACTGAGGACATGACAAAATCAAAAACACTCATTTAAATGCACATCCATGCTTCTTAGCCATGCTCAGTATAGATGACATTTTGCAATTCTCTCCTGGACAGGAGGTTGGAAAAAGAGCATGCCTGGTCACCTTGATTCAAACCTTTGGCCCGTCAGGTTCTTGATGGAGCCCTGTCAGTTGCATCTTTGTTGTTGTGTGCCTTCAAGTCAGTGCTGACTTAGGGTCACCCTAAGGCAAACCTGTTACAGGTTTTTCTTGGCAAGATCTGTTCAGAGGAGGGGTTGCCTTTGCCTTCCTCTGAGGCTGGGAGTGTGTGACTTGCTCAATGTTGCCCAATGGGTTTGTGTGCCCCAGCAGGGATTTGAACTCTGTTCTCCAGAGTACATAGTGCTCAAACCACACTGGTACTTCAGATGTGTCCTTATTTGTTAAAAAAAAAAACCTATGTTTTACCTGCTCTTAAGTTTCCAAATCAATAACAATAATAATTAAATAAAACATTTAGAAAGGGAAGATAGTCTCTGCCTTTAGTCCCTGTCCTCTCAGTATATTATTGCAATCTGCATTACTATAATATCTCTATCCTGCTTTCCCCCCAGGAAAAGGCAGGATAGAGTTTGAGCTTGAGTAACAGGTGGAGTAGATTTGGTAGAAATCACTGTGTTAAGAATAACCAGCTCTTATTCGTGTTAATTGACTATGGATGCATGTTCTTGAAGATCAGCCAGAAATCTTGATACCTCTCAAACAGCAGAGAAGAGAATGAGCTTGATAATACCAGGAAATGACCAAAAGGCGGAAATAGTGTAACTTTCTTAATCATGAGCGTTTTATCTTGGTGGAAAATTTTTAGACAGCTTTGAATTTCAGAGAAAAATGCCTTTGTGCTTAACCCTCCTTTTTGTTTGATATTTTCATTAATCACTGTTGAGTTTGTTTCCATTAAGTTGCAATACATGTGCTTTTGCTATGGTTTGGTTTGGGTCCCTCCCCCCCAAATCTGGTAATATATCGGGAACAATAGGAGCTGGGATAATCTCACAATAAGGAGAGGTAGCTAAATGACTATAATCGTAGAGTTGGAAGACACTGCAAGGGCCATCCAGTCCAACCCTCTGTCATGCAGGAAATCTCAGTCAAAGCATACCTGACAGATGGCCATCCAGCCTCTGCTTAAAGACCTCCAAGGAAGGAGACTCAGGCGCGTTACAGACTGCCCCTTTGGGGCGGCCTGTAGGCGCACCTTTCCCTGCCGGATCGGGGCCTCAGCAGCCAGAGCGGCAGCTGCTGAAGCCCCAATCTGCCGCTTTCTGGGCTGCGGGGAAGCGGCAAAAGGCCCCTTCCCCGCAGCCAGGAAAGGGGTGTCCTTGGGGCTTCAAGCCCCAAGGACACACCGCGGCGGCGGGGAGAAGGAGAAAGGGGCCATTCGGACCAAACCAAGAAGGAGCTCTGAAACGGAGCTCCTTCCGGGGTTGCAGAAAGGGCGCCCTGGGCGCCCTGCCGCAACCCCAATACATCACAACCGCGCTGCCTCGTTTGGATGTGGTGCGGCCGTGACGTATCGATGACGGCAGCCGTGTGGAACGGCTGCCACCATTTTGTGCGTGCACAGCGCGCACTAGCCTTAACCCTAGTATGTGCTCTGCATGTACTTTTAAGCCCGTCTATAACGGGCCTCAGCTACACTCTGATGTGTTCCACTGTTGAACAGCCCTTTACTGTCAGGAAGTTCTTCCTAATGTTGAGATGGTATCTCTTTTCCTGTAGCTTGCATCCATTGCTCCAGGTCCTAGTCTCTGGAGCAGCAGAAAACAAGCTTGCTCCCTCATCAATATACACTACAAAAATAATCCAGTTTGAGACCGCTTTTAACAGCCCTGGCTCAATGCTAGGGAATTCTTGGAAGTGTGAAACATTTTGTGAGATATTTAGCCTTCTCTGTCAGAGCGCTCCTGTGCCACAATAAATTACAGTTCCCAGGATTCCCTAGCATTGAGCCAGGGCAGTTAAAGCGGCCTCAAACTGGATTTTTTCTGCAGTGTGTTTTGATCATAAAGACTTGGGGTGGGTTATCTTGTGCTAATCACAGGTCATAATGACATCTGACCTTTTATCCAAGACACACTTAGTGCTGACCTTCCCCCTAGAGTTTTCAGTTTTATTGGCTTGAAAAGAATGAAGATTCTGCAGGTGAAAGGCAAACTGTTTGAACAAACCAGTTTCCTTGAAGACTTTGCAATTTTTTTCAGTTCGGGTACACATTGAATTTCTTTATACAAGTCACAGAATGATGAATTCAGACTAGACTATAACAAAATACATCCTCTGAAATTACAATAAAAACATGCAAAGTCTCCTTACATTGTGTCAGATGCTGGTTCCTCTGTTTGATTACTCTCATCCCTTACCATCTCCAGGTCAAGTTGATAGTAGGATCTCAACCTGACCTGGAGATGCCAAGTACTTACTTTCTACCTGTAAGGAGCCCTATGAAGTAGAAATAATTAAAGTCGGCCCTCCTTATCTATAGAGTCAACCATCTGCGGCTTAAAAATATTTCTTAAAACATTTTTAAATTTCAAAAAGCATACTTGATTTTACCGTTTTATATAAGGGACACCATTTTACTACGCCATTGTATTTAATCGGACTTGAGCATCCATGGAGTTTGGTATCCCTGGAGGATTCTGGAACCAAACCGCAGTATAGTGGGCGCTCCACATTCACTGGGGTTAGGGCACAGGACCCCCATGAAAGAGGAAAAACCAGAAATAAAAAAAAAAACACTATGTGGGAACACCTCTCTAGGATTCTGTGTCAACACCTGCCAGAGGTTAACCATAGAATCACACTGGAGGACCTACAGATGTCTAGAGAAGTGTGTTCCTTAGTAACCTCTAAATCTTCCAACCCAACTCTGTGGTCAATTTCCAAATCCACAAACAGTCAAAGCAGCAAATGGAGAGGGCTGACCGTAGATACCAAGGGTCCACTGTACAGTGGTCCCTCCACGTTCTCTGCGGTTAGGGATGAAGGACTCCATGAATATAGAATAACCACAAATAAATAAATAAAAATCAGTATTCTTTTTACCTGAGAGAACATGTCTAGGAATCTCCAGGTCCTCCAATGCAACTCTGTGTTCAACATCTACCATAAATTGACCATAGAATCATGCTGGAGGAGCTACAAATGCCTAGAGAAGTGTTTTCACTAGACTTCTAGGTTCTCCAGCACAACTCTATGGCCAACATCCAGCAGAATTTCTCTGGATGACTTAGAGATTCCTAGAGAGGACATATTAATCAAAACCACAAATAATCAAATTAGCAAAAGTCAAAGCAACCAATGTGGAGGGCCAACTGTACTTTCTTTAGTTAAAATGATATAGGTCCAAGAACGTAAGGGAGAATGAATGAGGTCCTCTTGCCTATCTGGATAATTGCCACTTGTTGTCCTAGCACTCTTCTATTGTGATGGAGGAAAACCCTTTCATGGCCTGTTTTGCCAGCTATTCACCACTTCCCTGAAAGATTCCTCTTTCTTTAACTCAGTCTTTCTCTTCAGGTTTGTGCACCTGAGAGCAAGGCCTTTGTTGTTTCTTATGTGTTGTAAGCTGCTGAGCAATTTGGGTTGCTGCAAATAGCCCATCAAAAAAATTAAATTGGAGAATGGAAAAAGTTATTAATGATTAGAACAGTGAACTCAAAAAAATTAGTTATAGTCTGTTATTTATAAAAATGGGGAAGTAATTATGTTATTGAGATCAGAACTGGTTTAGAGCAACTGACAAGCAAAAAATGATTCTATACTTTGGGCTTAAAACTGGTAATAATATCATAGATGAGGGACAGCATGGCATAGTGGTTTGAGTGTTGGACTATGACTCTAGGAACCAGGGTTCGATTCCTAGCAAAGCCACGAGACCCACTGGGTGTCCTTGTGCAAGTCACACGCTCTCAGCCTTAAATGAAGGAAACATCTTTCCAAGAAAATCCCAAGAGAGGTTTGCTTTAGGGTCGCCATAAATCAGAAATGACTTTAAGGCACACAACAACAATGTCATAGATGGATGTTGCTTGGACATCTAAGGATAAGCAGCTGGTACACATTGGGTGTGTACCCATTTGAAGGTTGTGAGGTTATGGAGCTGAAAGCAACAATCTTGACAATGCTGTCAAATATGTATAAGGTCAGATCATGTGCTACATCACCAGTTTTATTATGGTTGATGTTTTGACGTATTAGTTTTACATTATGTGAATAGTCAAATATGGTGCAATTACTCTGAATTTCTTTTAACATTCGTAGCAACTAAGAGCAATTCTGTGCTAAAGAATACAATCAAGTTATAGATGGAAGACAATGTGGAAGGGAATTCCACATTGGAATTGGAACTCAAGTGGAAAAATAAATCTAGATGTGCAGTATGTGCTTCTAAGATTATTTACATAACCCTTTTTTTCTGAGATAGTAAGTGTTCCTGGGTCAGACTTCTGGGGTTTCTCTTTATTTAAAGATACTAGATAAGATGCTGGGTGGGGCAGCCAGATAATGTACTACTTTAAAAATGTGGGGAGAGAGAAGAAAAGGTGTGTTACTTCTAACTGTGGATATTTGTCCTTATCTCCTGTAGCCTGTACTATTTGTTGCAAGTCGACTTGGTCCCAACTCCAAGATTTATGTCGTTTGGAGAAAATGTGCTGCCCTTCCTTGGGCATTACGAGAAAAAACCTCTGTGATTTTGAAGTGGAATATCTCTGTGACTACAAGAAAGTCGGAGTGAGTTTCTCAGGCCTTTCCAAAGCATTATGGTTGCTTCTTCCTTTGAGAAAAATTTGCATTGGGGTTCCTCATTTCTAAGGTGTCCGTTTGTTAACTGGGATTTTAAAAAATTGTTGACGCTTTCCCCACTTCTACTTTAGCTTCATTACTTTTAATAAGATTTCACTTATTCAGACAGTCTTGTGGGGGGGGGGGCGATGAAAGTGCCCACTGCTACAGAATGATTATTAGAATGGGATGATGAAGAGTTGCTAAATTCTCTGTGGGATTCCTGGGCTTTGTTCTTGGCTTTGGGTTTTAGTAGACAACAGATACAGTGGTACCTCGAGATACGAATTACCCAGCTTACGAATTTTTCGGGATACGAAAAAATCCCATAGGGATTTATTGTTTCGGCTTACGAAGGTTTTTTCGGGTTACGAAAAAACCCCGGCGCTGTTTTAAATGGAGCCGCGGCAGAGCCGCGGCTTTTTTTCCATTAGCGCCTATGGCAATTCGGGTTACGAAGGTTTTTCGGGTTACGAAATTAGCCGCGGAACGAATTAATTTCGTAACCCGAGGGAGCACTGTATTGGGAGACATTACTTTCTGGGATCTGTTATGGAAAGTGAATTGGCATGTTTGAGGCTGACACTACATGGTTACCTTTTACGCAGGATGAGGAGTACTACCTAGTGAAGTGGCAGGGCTACCCTGAATCAGAGAACACCTGGGAGCCCAGGAAGAACCTGCGTTGTATCTCCATACTGAAACAGTTCCACCGGGACCTAGAGCAGGCTTTAATTCGCCGAGGAGGTAAATTCAAGAAGAACATCCGCTTGCTTGACCAAGGCATCTCCAGCTACCTGGTGCAGAAGGCCAAACAGCGGAAAGCTTTGCAAAACTGGGAGCATGAGCTCAATGCCAAGCGCAGCCACAAGGGACGTATTGTGGTTGAGAATGAGGTGGACTTGGATGGGCCTCCCCGGGACTTTGTCTACATTAATGAATACAAGGTTGGGGAGGGTATCACTCTCAACCAGGTGGCCGTGGGCTGTGAATGCTCAGACTGTCTGTCAGAAGCAGTTGATGGTTGCTGTCCTGGTGTTTCCCACCATAAATTTGCCTATAATGAGCTCGGCCAAGTGAAGATCAAGGCTGGCATGCCCATCTACGAGTGCAATTCTCGCTGCACCTGTGGGATTGACTGCCCCAACCGAGTGGTACAGAGAGGCATTCGTTACGACCTTTGCATTTTCCGGACAGCAAATGGACGTGGCTGGGGTGTACGCACGTTGGAGAAGATCCGCAAGAACAGCTTTGTTATGGAATATGTGGGAGAGGTAGGATGAGCAGACACAAGGCAGAAAGTTCCTTGTGATCCAGTATGCAGAGAGAAATAAAAATTAAACCTAGGTGACTTTTTCCACGGCTGTAAATGTTGGAAGTAGTAATGGCCTGTATGCATGTGACATGCCCTAGCAGTGTGGTTTGTATTCAGATCTGTGGAAAATGTAGAGATAAGTGTTGCTAAATAACATGGATGTTGAATGAATGAATGAATGAATGAAAAGGAGTTGAAATCCTATATGGGTTGATTCCCATTAAACTCAGTGGAAGTCATTTCTGAATAGACATATACAGTTATGCAACTTATTTTGTGGATTTGTATCCTTTTCAAAGCTTTCAAAATGTTCATGCTGTTAATGAAATGCAGTAAGTAAATTCAAAGCAGTGAATGTGAAATAATATAATTAGGATTATTAGGATAGAAACAGCTGACTTCTGAGAGTTCAGGGACCATGTTGCCTTTTGTAGACCTTGGCAGGCTGCACCCCTCTCCTCACATTCCCCACCCCCTCAAAAAACTCAGATAGGTTAAATTACACTCTCACTACATGCTTGTATATATTATTTGCTATCGAAATACTATCCCAACCCTCCTGGCCTGGTTTTCCTAAGGCTCAATGAGGCTAGAGAGGCTGCTCTTTGTTTGCTCTTCTGTAATTTGTTACTGGCCAGACTAGAAACAAACGAAAACTCTTTGTCCTTTCCCGCCTCATCCTGCTTTGATTAATCTCTCTCCCTCATTCTTACTGACTCTAATGGATTAGAACTGCTACAAATGTTCCAGTTAATCCTAAACAGCTCCTATCGCCATCCTAAAAGGGCTGGGCATTATGTGTACACACACCAGAGGGATAAGAATATGTTTATCATGAAACAGACTAGTTCACTATAGGAGGTGAAATCCAGTGTAAGATGGAGAAGTCATCTGTTGAAGGCCAGTTGAAAAGTCTTGTCAGGAATAAAGGAGGTATTAGTCAAGATGCAAAAGAAAAGTAGTATCCTTGGAGATCAAAAGCGTGAGAATTGCCCTAAAAATTGAATAAAGGAGTGCAGTTATGGAATGGAGGTATTGCTTACTCTCACCTTTTGTTTTTGTCCAATAGAAGCAAATCCTTTGAATTCTAGGCCTGCTGCAAATAGTAAAGGATATCTGGCCTATAGATAATTCAAGAGGAGCATGCAGAAAGGAAAAGTTTATTCTCCAGAAAGAAAGATAAACACTGTTGAGGTCTTATAGTAGAGAGACTGTTCCCTAGACACTTAGGTCCAAAACACACTACATAAATAATCCAGTTTGAGACCTCTAACTGTCCTGGCTCAGTGCTAGGGAATTCTGGTTTTGTGACACATGTAACCTTCTCTGTCAGAGCTCTGAGGCTACAATAAATTAAAATTCCCAGGATTCCCTATCACTGAGCCAAGACAATTAAAGCAGTCTCAGACTGGATTATTTACTTCAGCAGAGTGTTCTAGACCTTAGTTTGTCTACCAGTCAATAAACTTTCTCCCTAAAATCTTAGCTCCCCTAACCTCCATTTCAAACTACTGTTCAATTCAGAAATTGCTGTATCTCAGTTTAAGGTAGATAGAGTATTTAATTCTGTAGTGACCAAAATACAAAAACATGAATGGGAATACAGTAATTGATTTTGCTCAGTAAATCACCTGTTATATGTCAACAAGATACATTCTGGCCCTGTTCATTAGCCAGAATATTAAAAGTTATTAGTGTGTTTTATGTCATGTGTACTGCTGCAATCTTTTGTTGGTCCTCTTGAGGAACTCTCAGCTGAAAGGCAGAATTTAAATCTTCTAAGCAAACAAATAAGAAGGCAAGGAGGCCGTAAGGACAAACACTTCAGACTTGTTTGTTGTGTAGTCATATCTGCACAAGAAAAATGCTTCTGTAGTAAGGATATATTGAGTCTTATTACCTGAAAGAGAACCTAAATAGCCCCTTGTGCTCTGAGAAACCTTTAGGGTTCTGCATGCACTTACCAGATGCTCCACGGCTGTCCAGAAAAATGAAAGAAATAAAAATTGAATGAAATTAAAGAGTAAGAATATATTCTTATATACAGTGTGCCCTTTGTTTATGCGGGGATCCGTTCTGGACTCCCCTGTGTAAAAGAAATAACGGCTATGCTCAAGCCCCATTTAAATGAATGGGGCTCATACATGCAGTGGCATGCATGCGCCAGAGGCGCGCGCCTCATTCGTCCCTATGGGATGCACCGCCCCTTCCTCCCCATGCAGCTTTCAGTGTATGCTGAAAGCCACATAAAGCGCGCCCGCGTATGGTGTGGGCACAATGTATACACCTAAACACCATTAACTTGTAAAACATAGGGTAAGTCTCTTAGAGGCTCTGCCATTGAAATAAGGGCTCCATGAGTCAAAAAGGTTGGGAACCCCTGGCTTAAAGGTACCCAATCCCATCTAATCTTAGGAGTTAAGGAGGATTAGCCCTGGTTAGTACTTGGATGGAAGACTGCCAATGGTTAGGAACTGGCAAAATGGGGAAGGAGCTGGCAAAATGATTTCTGATTATTCCTTGCCTAGGAAACCCTACTGAATTCATAGGGTCTCCAAGAAAGGCAACCTGAAGACAAATTCAGAGTGTGAGGTATATTTTGGAGCCATCTACTGGACATCTGCAGTATAGAGAAGGTACCACACAAGGGGAGGGAGGTGGCCAACATACATTGTATGATTATTTCAGTAGTCAGCTTGAACTTCCGAGGATCTTTGAAGATCTGGAAATCTTTCATAAACTTATCTGTCATGGTGGCAGTGGTTTCAGGGTTTTGCTTTGAAAACAAGACTTATCAAGTAGCTGCAGACGAGATGTAAAATTATTAAGATATATGCAAAAGCATGAACATTACAAACCATTACAAGAAAACAATTAGCCAGTTGTACAGGGCCCTGGAAGGGAAGTTCACAGTAGAGACTAAGAAAGCAAAAGTAAATATTTCTATAGAGCTCATTCTCTTTCACATCCCTCCCAGATCATCACATCAGAGGAGGCTGAACGACGCGGTCAGATCTATGATCGACAAGGTGCTACTTACCTGTTTGACCTGGACTATGTAGAAGATGTATACACAGTGGATGCTGCTTACTATGGCAACATTTCTCATTTTGTCAACCACAGTGTGAGTGCAGTAAATCCTGGGGCATGGGGAGATAGATCCTCAACATAATTTTTAATATAGTATTCTTAACTGCTCTCCTCTGATTTGTGTTCTGTGCTCCAGTGCAACCCCAATTTACAGGTGTACAATGTCTTCATTGAAAATTTGGACGAGCGGCTCCCACGCATTGCCTTCTTTGCTACTCGATCTATTCGTGTTGGTGAGGAACTTACTTTTGACTACAACATGCAAGGTGAGGAGAATGCTGGAGAATTCCAGAAGGTGTGGAAACTTATTGTAGTTTGATACTGCATTCTGGAAACAAGGATTAAGACTACAAATCCTGTTTTGAATGGAGTATGGTGGAGTCTCCCTCCTTGGAAGACTTTAAACAGAGGCTGGATGACCATCTGTTGGGTATGCTTTGATTGAGAGTTCCTGTATGGCAGAGGGTTGGGCTGGATGGCCCTTGTGGTCTCTTCCAACTCTTATGAGTCTATGAATAGTTCAACTGATAAAAGCTGCAATCCTTTGGAGGCAGGCCCACCACCAAAGAGAATTCAGATCACTCCAAAGCCTGCTCTGCAAACTTGGCTGGCATTTTGCAAATAAAATTGCTTTGATCTGTTCTGACTTGCAGGCTATAATTAATACAGATCCAGCAGGTGCAATTGTGGCTTCTGCCTGTCCAGTGATAGTGGATACTTTTCAATTTTTATATCCTAAAGATGTGGACAAGATCTTGTAGAGGCGAAGACCACCACATGTGTATTCAACCCTTTCCCTTCCTGGCTTATGAAAAAAGCCAGAAGCAGATTGGGTAAAGGGGAGTGTTTAGTGCACTGCTAAAACAAGGCAGAGTTCCATCATGCCTAAAGAAGGGTGTTATAAGACCACTATTATTATTAATCCATTTGGATTTCCTCTGAACTAAAGCAGAGCGGTTACCACCTTTATAAGCAAATTGTACTTTTTTACCTTCTCTTTAAGGGTGCATTAGGTAGCTACACATTAAAGGAACTGTTAGATATTTAACGGTTAGATATGGGCTATTGAGGATCCTTGTTACCAATTTCAGCATGTACTAGGAAATGTATATTTGTCACTGACATCCTGCATTGGGAGATCTAGCAATGTTTCCTTAGCTACATCTACTGATACTGCTCAACACCTATCCTTTCAGCAGTGCATTTCCTTCTCCACAATATGGCCTGTTCCTATGCTTGTTGCAGTGCTGGATGAATCTCTGCTCATCCTCTGTTCTCCAGTAAAATAGCAAGGGCCACGTTGCAGGTGGTGGCTGAAAAGGTAGATTTTGGGTAGATGGTATCTTTTGGTTGTTGAATGCACATCTCTAAAACTGAACTTTGGTGGTATAAGGCAGACTTATGAAATCATAATTACTGAACAGGATGCCAGCCCATGCTAGGTATGCTACAAAGTAAAAGCTTGTGATTCTCCTAACTATAAATACCTTAAATAATTAAAGAATAAATCTTTCCCACAGTGGACCCAGTAAATGCTGAAAGCACAAGGATGGACTCTAATTTTGGGCTGGTGGGAGGCCTTGGTGGCTCACCAAAGAAGCGGATGCGAATCGAGTGTAAATGTGGCACGGAGTCCTGCCGGAAATACCTCTTTTAGTTCCTTATCAGTTTTGCTTGGAAAACGTCTGATCAGGCCTGGACTGGAAGCCAAGAAAAAAAGTTGACAGTTGCTGAACGATTGCAGAGTAAGAATCAGGCAGTTGTCTGCTTGAAAAACAAGTTAACAGGACTATGAATGGTAAACCCGTATCTCCTGTGCAACCCAGCTCAACTTGACTGTATCTCACTGCCAGACCAGAGTATTCTTATGGCATCTGTGCTGTTAGGTGGGAGGAAGGTTTGACCTGTCAAACATGCTGCTGAGATGGCTGGAGAAACCACAGCACAGAGGAAAACTTCCACTGTAAGTCTGTCTGTCTCATCAGAACCTGGGTTAAAGCTTCTTCTATTTTAAAGGCTTGATTGCAAGTGCAACAGGGCAGAAAACACTGGCATTTCCCCCTCTCAGTGTCATTTTTTTAGGGATAAGAGGTCTTGGTTTTTAATGCAAAGCACTTCCTAGCCGCCCAATAGGTAGGTGGGAAAACACAGCCATTTTTGTATCTTAAATCAATTTGTCTGTGCACAGACTCTGTATTACCTCAATGTGCCATATGACTGCTGCCCACCTTATGTATTCATGGAACCTTTTCAGTGAGGGTGGCTCATAAATTTGTACTTGAAATCGCACTTACTACCCATCATGAATTTAAGCCCTATGCAAACCGAAAAGCCTCAGTGTTTCCTCTTTTAACTAATGCATTTTTTAATGGGAAATATTTTAATATCTTTTTGGAAGTGGGTTGGGATAGAGAATCTAGCTTCTGAAAACAGCTATATTCTGGAATCTGTTCTGAAGTTATAAAATTATGACTGATAAATAACATGTTTGGATTCCTTATTTTATCTTATACTTGTTTTAAAAACATCAGATGATTTCTGTTGTATAACTTTGTGGAGTAGGGAATTAGAAAAAACATCAGCAGAAAAATTATGGAAGACTATACTAGATCTGCAGATCAATTTTACTTGCTTGTGAATTTCTTCAGAAGTACAAAAGGGGGTCTTATAACTGTACTGGACAGACATTTAGGTTTGATGCCCAAACCAGTTAATTTTATCATAGCATTGAAATCTCTTGTCATAACCATAGGCACATTTATCACCTGCCACATCTCCAAGAGGAGAGCTGGAGATACAGAAAAGGGCAGTGAAAATTACTGGGGGCTAGAGCACCTTTCTCATTCTGGAAAGGTTATGACACTTGGGTCTCTTTGGAGGTAAAAGGCAGGGGAGGTATACTGAGGTTTATAAAATAATTTATATGTGAAATACAGCAATTTTTCTCATAACACTAGAACTTAATGTTCAAATATGCTGGCTTGCAGAAGATTTAGGATAGAAGTACTTCCTCAGTCAGTATTTCCATGTGAAATTCACTGCCACAAGAAGTGTGGCCATTAGCTTAGATGACTTAAAAGTGAGTTATGTAATTTTATGGAGGATAAGGCTATCAATTATTATTATTACATGCTAACTCCAAGTTCAGAGATATTGTACCTTCGGAGCCACTGTTGCTCCCAGTAACTGATGAGATTATAATTGCCTTCTTATCTTCGCAAGCTTTCAGAGACATCTGGTTAGCTATTATTGGGAAAACAGGAAAACTAAGGAGACCATTTGTCTGATCCAGTAGGATTCTTAATGTGCTCAAAACAAATAGCAGAGTGACTGACTTATTTTGTAACAAATGAAAGAGTACTACAGAGCTTTTATAAAAAAAGCACTGCCAGATGTCAGACATCATTGTTTATTTTGTTAAACTGAGGCTAAGGCAAGTTGCAGGTAGAGGTCATTAGGAATACAGTTAGGTAATCTGTTAGCCCAGCGTTCATTGTGTCACTTTTCCTAAAACACATCTGTGATTATGGGAAAATTCTGACCAAAATCCCCATGCTGCTTTTAAACATTTGTCCCTTTACAGCAGGAGTGGGGAACCTTTGGACATCTTGATGTTGAATTCCAGTTCACTTCATAGCACAGCCAATCGTTAGGGAGAAAGCTGGAATCCAATAGCATGTAGAGGGCCATAGGTTCTCCAGCACTCCGTTATAGACTAATCTTTATTCTTCATTCTCTACCTGATAAATCTTTCTTCTAGAGCTGAATAATGTCATTAAGTGCTGGAAGCATTGTTAAACCACTGTTAACATAGATTGTGCTAAATCCCTCATCTGCATACTTGTACATCTCTCACCCCTCCATTACGCTGTGCAGTATGAGGCAAAAACGAGGCTGACTTTCACCTCTGAGGTGATGATCCCCTTAGCTCAGCTTATGCTTCTTCATATGATGGTGTTATGGTGCTAATGAAAAACTTTCTAGCATCCCATAACTAAATCCTTATCTTTTGGGTACTTAGCATAAAAATCTATTTGGCCAAGTACCACCTGTCACCTTTTCCGGTAACAAGGACCTTAGAAACATTTTCTCCTAGTTCACAGAAAAGAGAACAAAGCCAAGGTAAAGGACACAATCACAGCAACAATACAGAAGAGTTTCTACATAACTAGTTCCCCACCGCCCACCCTATTACAATGCCACACATGCTGTAGAAGTGGCATAAGGTAACTACATTAAGTAGCTGCAAATTTCAATTTAAACAGACTCCATTTGTTGTAGAACTTAGACTTCGAGGAGCACCTGGGTTTGCATACAGCTGTCAGGAATATTCCAGCCAGAGGTTTTGTAAATTCCAAATACACTATCAGTATTATTTGTAGCAGTCATTGTTGATGTGGAGGAAAAAACTGTTCATTACCTGTACATCCCCTATTTCAAACTAGGAACATGTCCATTCAAGTTGGAGATAACATGTTAACAGTCCAATGTACAGATGAGCAAGTGGAATTACTTCCTGTTGCTGGGAAGTCTGTGCACAAAGTTAATGCTATAGAGTTCAGAAGTCTAAGAGACAGACTAGTAATGCAAGCTAATCCTTCAGAATAGATGGCTCAGTGGCACCAGACAGAGGCAAAAGAGAATTTGCTTCCTGGTGCTGGATAACCCTGATGTGATGTTCACACTGAGTATGGTGGTGTTTTAACTCATGCTGTGTAAATATTACTGGTCTTCAGTATTTCTAGGCTGGAAGAGGCCATTGTTAGAATGCTAAAGCTGTTTTGCACTGGCAAGGAGTAGACTGCTACTAAATGGAACTTGAACCACGCTGATGAATCAGAAAAGAATCCTTGGAGTTCCGAATCCTATGCTGCCAATTAACCAGCAGCCAAAGGAGCCCTTAATGGCTACTGTAATCAACAGGACACAATCTAGACATTAAACACCATAAACCACAATAAAACAAAATGTTTCCTAGTATTAACTTGGCTCCTTTGTCCGCTGTACACAAGCCCACTACTGAAGCAATGGGTGCTGGTGCACTGTAGAGGTATGCTCAGTACTTTTCTAGCTACAGGAGATGGGGAGGGAACCAGCAAGAAGAAAAAAAGGACACCTTTACTCCTCTTCTGAGCTCTTGGCTGTCACCTCAGTTGCCTCCTGAGACAATCTTAAAAGTACTTCCCTACACTTGTCAAGGAAAAGAATGCTACTTCTGTTCTCTCTTCCAGACAATAACCATGCCCTTGGCATCACTGGATGCCAAAAGACTCTCATCACAGTTAAAGCTGACGTCCAGCACAGCAGCACTGTGACCCTGTAGCTTGTTAACGATGGCCTTGGTGGCACGCTCCACATCAAAGAAGTAGACACACATATCCTCACTGCCGGTCACTAAAATGCACAAAGAAAAGGTATTAGATCTGTTAGCCCTTTATATGAGAGACTGCTAATTCTGATCTTTGTTTCTACCACTGCAGTGATTATGAGCCATTTGTATTGGCAGCCAGGTAAAGTGGGGCAACTACAGGCTTAGAACTAGCAACCCACAAGAAACTTCAGGGGAGGAATCCCTGTCCTCTATCCCCCTCTGTAATAAAGGTAGGGCCCAATCATACCAACACAAGCTCCCTGACGGAATGACATGAGAGGGCAGAAGATGCTGCGGACAGGATGTGAGTTCTGCTGTATCTGGAAACTTCTCTTAAGCTGGAGTGTTCCTTCATTGTCCACTACCCTGTCAGGGAAGGCAGCAAGGAAAGTTATTGAAACGAGAGGTTAAACGTGTCTCACCCTTTAACTAGAGGCTCATTATAGTATTCTACTTCTAGCATAACAGTGCCATGTAAAATACCATACCTATATAGCAACAGCTTGTTAATACATGCATTGATGAGGAGAGATGGGTCTCGTGCTTCTCTGCTGATCCAGGAGCGGGCTGAGATGCTGGTGATAGAACTGCCCTCATTCACCACCAGACGTTTGGCCTTGGTCAGTTTTCCTGCAGGAGGGGTGATAAGCAGAGGACTATGTTTAAGGCAAAGTGTATCTTGCATAATTCCTGTCAGACTCCCAATCTCATCCTCAGCTCACCTGTTGCCATGTCAAAGAGGAATGAAAATACACTGCCTTTATCATCTCCGGCCCAGAGGATACGTCCAGAGGAGTCAAAGGAGAGAGAGAGGACTCGGCCAGTTAGCTTGCTTGAGCCACCCTTCACTTTTTTCCCTGTTGAAATGTTCACCACATGGAGATTGTGCTTTCCATTTCCCACCTCAGGGACAGAAAAAGACAGCAAGTTCATACTACTTCATAGAACTAAACAAAGGAAAATAAGCAACACACATACATTTCCCTGTCCTGCTCTTCCTCACTTTGGGTCTCCCACTTTGATTCACAAAGCAGCTGGAACACCTAGAGAGGGAAAATGTAATACTGCCTATGTTCACTGTCTTGTGACAAGATCATTCCCACCCTACAAAAAGCACTGAAGACCAATAGCATCAGTTCTATACCCCTCTTCCATATTTCTATCAAATCCACCAGTTCTTTCCTCATCTGCATCATGGGCAGATAAGGACAAGGAGACTCATTATCAAGCAAGCTAGCCTTCTCTAAAGGGGCAATGTCTCAATGCTTCAGTTGCAGAAGGAGAGTATTATCTTAGATACAGTATCATCATTCACTCACCACTGTGAGATTATTGTTCATTGGTTGGAAAGTGCAGCAGAGCAGTTCAGAAGCATCTGGATCTGGAATCTCCCGGATGCACTTCCCATCCTCTGTAGCCCAAATGCGCATTGTGGCATCGAGTGAGGTGGAAACAATGATGTCATTGGAGAGGGACCAGGCAAAGTCAGAAACACCCCGGCTGTGTCCCTTCAGCACCCGCAGCACCACAGGCGGAGTGGGCACCAACTGGCACACTGAAATGGTGCCATCCAGTGAGCAGCAGGCTAGCAGGTGTTTATCATCATTGGCAAACTGAACCTTGGGCACTGCAAAGGAATGGGAAAAACATGGGAAAGGGAGAGAAAGAAGGCTAATTGGACTATGACAGCCAAGTGCAAGAATACACACACCACGCCCCAGAGCCTAACAAACTAAAACAATTCTTCATTAGTCTTAATTGTTTTTCTACACTCCAGCTACAGGCATCCACAGGAACAGGCACCACTTAGAAAACAGGATTGCCTTCCTTCAACACAATTATTAAACTCTCCAAAGTGTATTTTGAATACTGTTGTGAACAGTGTTGTGGAAGATGGGAGGCACTGTGCTAGGCTAGAGTATAGTTTCAACAGCACTTAAGTATGCTTACCAGCAAAACTGCCAACTGCAGCCTGTAAAGGCTTTTCCAACCCTCCTGTTATAGCTTAACCTGCACCTTAAGAGAGCAGGAATATTAGTCTTTCTTCTCATAACAAAATTTAGAATATAACCCATTATGGATCTTTTTCTGCAAAGAACTATCCTTGTGTCACTCCAATTTGTATCATCTGTGCTACTAATATGATGCCCTCAAGAGTCAAAAGGGAGTTGCCCAGCAGCTAGTCAACAAACCCCATGCTATCAAATTCATGTACTACTCACCAGACTCATCCACATGCTGGTCAAAGATATGGTACATGCCAGCAAAGGCGTAGTTCTCACTTAGCGTAGTATCCCCGGCCATGGCACGGCTGGCTTCTGCCACCGAAGTGGGTACAACACTGCCTGGGGGTCTAAAGGAAGATGCAGCACACTGAGCTACAAGATACACCATGAATTGCAATTCGGGCTGGATGGATAAGGCTAGCTGGAAGTGCAAAGGCGTTCTGAATGCATCACCCATTTCAGAATTCTCATTTACCAACAGCCCTTAATAAAAACTTCAAATTCATTGTCATAGACCATTTAACCAAACTGAAATGAATATGGTACCCTACAGATCAAGTTTCTGTTGGCTGTATACCTCTCATCATACACGACTCGGTTCATTTGAGCCTGCAGCTGGTAGGACCCTCGGCTGACAGAGCGGCGGTGGCCACGAGCACCCAATGCTCTTGGGTCGTCATCAAAGTCCTATGATACAACACATAACTGTTACTAATTGTTAACATTTGATGGCAAGAGAGGAGACGACATGTTTCAGGGATGTGCTTTGCTGAAAGGAAGAGAAGGGCAAAGCATGTCCCCCTGGATCAAGGAATTCAGGACAGGAAGCTGCAGCACATAAGAGGAAGCAGCAGCAACATTCAAACAGCACAGTGCTACTACTCATACCTGTATCCTAATGTTATTTCCTCCTTTTTTGCATGTCCATTTTCTAGGCCTTACAACAGAAAGATTAAGGTCCTTCAGGGGGGCTACATTTTTAATACTGTATTTCCAATAGCTACTTTGCACTGGGCTTTGTCTGTCCTTTCCTGTACATTATCCTATCGCAAATCTTCAACCATAGTTGAAAATTCTTTGAAAAACTAAATATTGGGATCAAAATTGTGCAAAGTGAGTATATGCAGATATACTTAATTTGCACACTTCAGCTGTACACAATGGCTGGAATCTAATTTCTAGTCAAAACTAGGAAACACTGGGATTTACATAAGTCTTAGTTGACCATTTGGCAATTGATTTCATGGGTCTAAATTGGGATTAGCAATTGAATTAAGGCCATATAATGTGGGCTTTCTTTGGATGCACATAGTACCTATGGCGGAGTATATGTTCCACCTTGAACTCACTCAATCGCATTTGATTTTGGAAACAAAGCAGAATCAAGCCTTATTAGCACTTGGATGGAAGACCACCAGAGATTTCTAGGTACAGATAGGAAAGAAGTGAAAAGTTGCTGTCATTCAGTACTGACCCTATAGAGCTAGGTGGTCCAAGGGTCTGACTATATAAGGCTTCCTCTATTCCTAAGAGCCTAATGGCAAGGGATGCTATGCTTCATCGAGTATGTGCCCTGTGCTGCAACCAGCAATATGCTTAACAGCAGGGCTAGGCAACTGTGGGAGGCTAAGGGGCCATACTAGCCTCCTAGGAGTCCTTGGGCCAATGTTTTTGACCCCAAATACCCAATGCCCTCTATGAGCTGTGGGGGCATTTTCACCATGTTTTTCAATCCCCCTAGATAGTTTAGACCAAGGAGAAGCCATTTTTCAAAGTCACTTCCAGTTTACTTCCAGCTTTTTTAAAAAAGCTCCTACAACACCAAATGAGGGCCATTGGGATACAAAATGGACCCAGAAGGCAGAGCTATATCTAGCCCTGCTTGATGGGAACGAATGTCATCACAGCAGGTGTGGACATCAACATCTCTCCACTAGGGGAATAAGTTTCATTTATATAGTGTATTCCTTGCTGAAATGCACTTGTCTGTTTCTCTGACTGCCCTTCAACCCAGGAGCCCTGGTTACCTCCATGCGGTCAAGGGTGGTGCGACTGCTTCGGACAATGCTGTTGCTGTAGGCACGAAAGCTGCTCTGTTCTGAGAGGGGGCCGTAGCGCTGGGCCAGGAGCTGGCTGCGCAGCCGCAGGTACTGCTTACGGAGCGTGGGATCGTAGCCGGCTTTAGCGTTGTCCCGCAGCAGCTGGCTGCGCCGGCGGATATACTGCGTGCGGAATTGCGGGAAGTTGGGAGTGCGGTATGCGTTGTACCTGCAATGGGGTGGGTGTTTGTGCATCAGCTGCTTGGAGCCTAAACCAAAGTACATTCTGGCTGAGCATGCCCCAGGCCAATGACTCTTCAGCACTATGCTGGGTTAGCACCAACTGTAGGGAGAGAATCTCTTTTAGGATTCCCTGCAGCACAGTGCCTTCTATTACAACACTGGGGCCCAAACTCAGCCAGCAATACTGCAATTGTATGTCTAAATACAATTTAGTATGTATACACTAAAGAGATGCACATGGATTACTAGCCTCTGAAATGTTAGCAATCTTTTGCTCCAAAAATCAAGATGGCTGAAACAGCTTCTCTTCCCAAATTTAAGACATGTTTTGAATTGCTGTTTTAATTCCTGCACTAATTAAAAAGTCAATACCAAAGAATGACCTGTTTATTTCAAGAAATTACTAAGGATAAGACTCGGATTCTATTGGTAGGCTTTAACTAGAAAGGAGACCCCATGGGATTTACATAAATATTGACTTATTATTACATAAATATTGACTTACTTACTGTATTTTAATCCAGATGACTAAGAAGCTGGACTGCAGAACTAATGCAGTTGGACACCACTTGTACTGCCATGGTTCAATGCTATGTAATTCTGAGATTTGTAGTGTTATTTATTTATTTTGTATCCCACTCTTTTCCCAGGACTGGGACTCAGAGCGGCTTCACAGCATTAAAAACAGTACAATTAAAAACATAAAAATTAAAATAAATAAATAAATAAATAAATAATAAGAAGTACATTAAAAAGAATTAAATGATTACAATATTAAAACATATAGTTATTAAAAATAATAAAACATATTTTAAAAAGATAAAAATATAAATAAGAGGGGGGAAAACTGTAACAAATTATCCCAGCCTGTCCTTATAGCAATTCCTTAAATGCTTGTGTGAATAGGTAGGTCTTCACCTGCTGGCAAAAGGCCATCAAGGAGGGAGCCGTTCTGATCTCCCTGGGCAGGGAGTTTCAGACTCTAGGGCCAGCCACCCACAAGGCCCTCTCTCACGTCCCCACCAACCGTGTTTGTGATGGTGTTGGGATGGAGAGAAGGGCTTTTCCAGAGGATCTCAAAGTCTGTGCTGGTTCATACCAGGAGAAATGGTCTGCCAAATAGTGTGGACCTGAGCCATGTAGGGCTTTATAGGTAATAACCAGCATCTTGAATTGTGCCCGGAAACAAACTGGCAGCCAATGAAGCTGTTTCAACAGGGGCATCATATGATCTCTGCAATCTGCCCATTAACAACCTGGCAACAGCTCTTTGAACCAGCTGAATTTTCCGAACACTTTTCAAAGGCAGCCCCATGTAGAGCCCATTACAGTAGTCCAAACGTGATGTAACCAAGGCATGTACCACTGTGGCCAGATCTGGTTTCTCAAGTCTTGTGAGATATTTATCCTTCTCCGTAGAGAGCTCTGACTTCACAGCAAACTACATATTCCAGGATTCCAAACTGCATTATTTCTGCAGTGCAGATCAGACCCAATACATCTAAGTGTTAAACTGTGTTCACAACCATGAGTCTGTATTGTTGACAACCCCCCCTTTAAGCTAAGACCAACCTGGCTCCATTTTTTGAGTTCTACTTCCTAACAATGAGGTATGGTGCCCACTTCACCTCTTGGTCCTGCCCCATTGAACTTACCGTGCATCTACAGCCAGCACCTGCTGCCACACTGCTGCCATGCCCCACACTGCCAATGGCCGCTCAGGGGAGCTTGTACGTGGGTGCCTGCAATTGGACAGAGACATCATATCAGATTGGGGGGGGGGAGGGAGTCTGTGATGTTCTAGACTTATGTAGAAAATGTACTTGCAACTACTAGATAAATTAAGGTAAAGTACAGTCAGCCCTCTGTATCCATGGATTCTGCATCCACAAATTCAACCACCCATACCTAATTTGTCTTACAAATAACAAAAGGCAAAATAATGTATTCTACACAACTATTAATGGTACAGGATGCTTCCCTATCCACTTTTGCACTTGACCACCCTCTGGTCAGCTAGTGAACTTGAGATGTGACAGTAAGCCCAAAAAGGTTGAAATAAATGAGCCTTTCATGGATGGAGGTGCAAGGCAACATCGCTATCATTAGCATTCAGAAATAGCAGAGGCATGGGCTATATCAAACATACAGCCCAATACTGTCTACCTGAAAACAGGTGGACAATACAGTTAGTCCTATGTATCCATGGAGTCTGCATCCACAGAATCAGCCATTCATGATTTGGAAAAAAATGTTTTTTTTAAATCCAAAAAGCAAACCTCGATTTTTACCATTTTACATAAGGAGCACCATTTTACTATGCCATTATATAAAATGGGACTTCAGCATCCTTGGATTTTGGTATCTACAGAGGAGCCCTGGAACCAAACCCCAGGGTCCACCGTATAGTTTTGTATGCAATGTGTAGTATGCTATTCAGAAAAGGTCCTTTGGGAGGGGTGAGAGCATGGAATGCTGGGAGTGAATGATGACTGGCTGAATGTCAAGGGATTTTTTAAAGGTTGGTGCAGGGCAGGTAGAGCAGCTTGAAATGTTAGGAGAATTAGCGTCAGAGATAGAGATTAGTTAGAGTCAATGGTAGCATTACAATATAAGTGAGAAAGAGAAAGAAAGATATGTGTTAGAGTTAGCATAATTCAGGATTTATCTGTATTAAATACGTAAGTTTTGATTTATGTTTAATTTTTTAAAAAAAGATTATATGCTTTTGCCTCTAAGAATGCTACTAAAGGCATAATGGAAAGCTTACATTCAGACAAAGGATGCCTGTGATGGCAGCAACTGATCAAATGTGGTAGTGTCCAGTGGGGTGACTAAATGAGTAAAATCTTTCACAGGAATTACAAGGGCATCTAAAAGGTCTCAACATTTGAGGCCATAGTGGTGGCATAGGAGGAGAATCTCATGGTTACTGGCAGTGGAGGGGATAAGTGGTAGCTCTCACAGAGACTCCCCACCCCAAAAAAGGGAGGGGAAGGGGATGCACACACACACAAAAGCAAAACCCAATGCTAGGAGAACAGGGGCAGCTGGTTTCATATGACCAATCTGCTCTTGGCCTTATGGACCTTCTTTCTGCAGCTGTTCAAGATTGTACAGGAGCCACCCAAGTGCAGGATCTTATTCTCAATAGCAGTAAATCCCTGAGAGAGATCCCACACACCCCAGAAGAAGCATCAATAACACCAAGAGTAGATTTGCCACTTCTGCAACAACAGGCCTACCAGCTGCCTTTGCAGGAGAGATCTGAGCTCAAGAATGCCTGTGTTTATTTGAACTTGCCCTTCCCATTAAAATGCAGAGAAAGTTGTTGTTGTTATTATTTGTAGTTCTATTGTGGTTCTTTTGCACTTGTAATTTTTGTTTTTTCTTAATAATTAAAAATTATTTTTAAAAAATTAAAATGCAGAGAAAGGATGGGAGATTGCCAATGAATATCAGGTGCTGTAGGTTATAGTTCAGAGGAAGGAACTGGCAAAACCACTTCCGAGTATACAGTACTTTATGAAAAAAAACCCTATGAAATTCATGGAGTTACTATAAGTTGACAGGCGACTTGAAGGCACATACATAGACACAAGGGAGAATACAGACTCTAGTATTGCTGATGTGTGCCTTCAAGTAGTTTATGATCTATGGTGACCCTAAGGCAACCTTACCATGGGGTTTTCTTGGTAAGGTTTGTTTAGAGGAGATTTGCCATTGCCTTTCCTGAGTCTGAGAGAATATGACTTGTCCAAGTCACCTAGTGGCTTTCATGGCTGAGCTGGGAATCAAATCCTGGTCTCCAGAATCATGGTCCAACACTCAAACCACTACTATAGTCTTGCTGTCAGTCGTGAAAGGAATATTCAGCTCCCAGAAGCCTCAGCCATGTTGGCCAATAGTCTTGGATTCTAGGAGCTGAAGTCCAAAATCCCTTAAAGGCCAAAGTTTGGGGACCACTGCCGCTTAGAGCAACCAGATGGGTTGATTTTGTCTGTCTCTAAAGACCCCAATAATCCAGTTACTCATCAGACTTGTAAACCACCCACTAATGGAAGTTCTCTCAGTCTGCCAAAAATAGTAAAAGACAGCAGCAGTGCAATGCAAGAATAACTAAAGAAGCAAAGCATGAATCTGGCAGCAGAGATAAAGCAAATGCAGGATTATTTAAGACAAAGTCCTAAGGCAAACTCACACTAGAGTAGATCCATAGGAACAGTGGGACATTCCTCACTATTCAGCTATGGATTATTATGCAGGAGAACAGAGATAAGGAAGTAATGTTGCCAGGTTTTCAAAATATCAATAAGAGACAAACAGAATTTATGACATGCAAAGTTGACAATCAGGAAGTATCTATTTATTAACAAGTTCATTTTCTACCTACTGTAGATACTGTAACAAATAAAGTATTGATTTCAGATCACTTTGCCACATGTTTCTCTGTCAAATTAATGTACTGTCCATATTCCTATATTACACAATTGCCACATTTCTGTCTTTATGAAGGGCCCAAACTCCCATAATGTGAGATTTTATTTTACTTTAATTTTGTTGGATTCAAACCCTATAAAAGGAAAATCTTTCCAAGCCTCAAACAGGAGGCACCCCTTAGATTAAAATAGGGATTCCCAACCCAAGGTGCCTCCACCCATAGCAGTTTGAGATGAAATTTCAGGGGGTGCGACAAAAGTGGTTTGTGTCACTGAGCCACAAGTCAACACTCAATTTTTTTCCTGAATAACTTAGAATCCAATTGCTCAGTTTAGACTTGCATTTTATGCATTGAGTTAAAAGCTTAATCATTAGCAAAATTAAAATTAGGCCTTTACTTTACAATATCATATGCACAGTCTAAATGTATGTGGTTAAAGTGAACATTTAGTAAGAAGTTTTTAAAGGAAATTTTAAAAGAATAATGAGAAATTAGACGTCTTCATGTGTGACATTACAAGGGGCGTGATTAGGAGTGTGTGGGCTGCACCGGGTGACACACTAAGGGGGTGCTCCCTAAACATGCTTTTTGCCAGAAATGGGCTATGGCATTCTTCCGTAGACGAAAAAGGAGAGGCCCCAGCCCCAGGTTTTAAAAACAATTTTAAATTTTAAATTGCCTCGGTAATATCACATTTGAATATGAAGAAGTCTAATTTCTAATTATTCTTTTTAAATGTTCTTTTTAAAAAATCACATCTTACCAAATTTTCACTCTAACCACATGAAACTACACACATGCAAATACACATAGGCTGTGCATATATTGTAATGTAAAGGTATAGTTTTAATTTGCTAATTGTTTATCACCCTTACATTCATTGTGCTATAGGGGAATTACCTTTTATAAGTAACATTAGTAGAATCATAGGCCTGTTACAGACTGCCAAAATAAAGCTGCTTCGGATCTCTTTGGAGGTATGGTGTTTAAATAATGCATGGGTCCAGAAGCTGCACCAAAGCTGCACTCCAGTGCTTAGGAATGGAGACTGGCTTTGGCGAGACCTCCGGACTCTTAGGACCCATGCATCATTTAAACAGCATACCTCCAAAGAGACCCGAAGCAGCTTTATTTTGGCAGTCTATAACAGGCCATAGACTCATAGAGTTGGAAGAGACCACAAGGGCCATCCAGTTCAACTCCCTGCCATGCAGGAAATCACAAAGCATCCCTGACTGATGGCCATCCAACCTCTGCTTAAAGACCTCCAAAGAAGGAGACTCCACCACTCTCCAAAGAAGTGTGTTCCACTCTCGAACAGCCCTTACTGTCAGGAAGTTCCTCTTAATGTTAAGGTGGAATCTCCTTTCCTGTAGCTTGCATCCATTGTTCTGTGTTCTAGTCTCTGGAGCAGAAGAAAACAAGCTTGCTCCATCCTCATGACAACCCTTCAAATACTTAAAAACATTACTAAGGATTCTGTATGGTGTGGTTTGGGAGAAGGTGGGGGTGACACCATGAGTTACTACACTGGATGATAACCAATCCTAGTGATGCCACTGATACAGGGTGCCCAGATGTCCTCCTTTCCCAGGACATGTCCTCCAGTCCAACCTTCTGTCCAGGAGGAATTCCAAATTTTCTCCCCTGTGAGCATGACTAAGAAGCATGAATTTATATTTCCAGGTGAGTCAGCCCTCCATATGTATGGATTTTTTATCCACAGATTCAAGCATCTACAGCTTGCAAGTATTTTTAAAATATATAAATTCCAAAAAGCAAACCTGATCTTGCCATTTTATTTATGGGACACCATTTTACTATGCCATTGTATTTAATGGCACTTCAGCGTGTGTGTGTGTGTGTGTGTGTGTGTGTGTGTGTGTGTGTGTGTGTGTGTGTCCTGGAACCAAACCTCTGGATACTAAAGGCCCATTGTATTTAACTTTTATTTGGTCATGTTCTATCTACTACTACTACACACTACTAGATGAATGCAGTTTAACTACCCAGGCTCGGTGCTAAGGAATCCTGGGAATTGAATATTTTTTATATACATAAAAAATCAAGGTTTGCTTTTTTGGAATATGTATATTTTTGAAATGGCTGGTTGAATCCATGGAGAAGGGGTATGTGTCTGACTCTATGCAATGTTCAGTATCAAAATGTGGTTTTTTTTTAATAGGAGGTGGTGGTGGTGGTGGTGGGTTGATAAACCACCCCAATCCTGTCTTGCATACAGTGGTCCCTCCACATTTGCTGGGGTTAGGGGTGAAGGACCCCTGTGAATGTGGGGAAACAGCAAATTTTAAAAAGCACTATTCTTTTTGGGAAGCCGAAGGCTTTCATGGTCGGCATCCACAGTTTTTGGTGGGTTTTTCGGGCTATGTGGCCATGTTCTAGAATAGTTTCTTCCTGATGTTTCGCCAGCAGCTGTGGCTGGCACAGACTTTAAACACATGTTCACTTTAACCACAGGAACCAACTCTTCTAGAACATGGCCACATAGTCCAAAAAACCAACCAAAAACTATGGTTGCTGGCCGTGAAAGCCTTCCATATCACAACTATTATTCTTTTTACTTAAGAGAACACCTCTCTAGGACTCCCCAGTGCAACTCTATGGTCAATATCTGCCAGAGGTTGACCATAGAACCATGTTGGGAGGGTCTACAAATGCCTAGAGAAGTGTCTTCTCTAGGGACGTTCTCACTGCAACTCTATGGTCAATTTGGCACCAATAATTTCTCTCTGTATAGAGATTCTTAGAGAGAACCTATCAATGCTCAAAGCCTCAAAAGTCAAAGCCTTAAACCTGGAGGGCCCAATGCACTTTCTGTTTTGTGGAAGAGAATGACGCCCCCCCCCCGCCCCTCCATTCCATTCCATTCCATTCCAGCCTTGGACCTGGGAGGGGGAAACAGTAGGGGGAGCGCCTGGGCCTGTGCAATGGAGGCCCGTTGCTATGGCGACGGGGCAGGGGGTTCGAGGCCTGGGAGGACCGCTCGGCCTCGGCGTCGCCATGGCAACGAGAGCATCCCTGGGGATGGAGAGGCCTAGGGACTAGGCCGCAATCCTTCCTTCTGAACCGGCTTCAGCCTCGGAGGGCAGAACCGCCCAACCCTTTTGGCCCAGGGGCCCCAGGATGGCGGGGCTGCACACGGGGCGGTACCTGCTGCAAAGGCTCCCGGCTTCTCAGTCCCAGCGATGGCCGGCGGCAGGAGGAGGAGGAAGGGAAGGAGGGAAGGAAGGAAGGAAGCAAGCAAGGAAGCAAGGAGGAGGAGCCCCGCAAGGCCCAGCCCGAAGCCAAGAAGGCCGCCTTCCGCCTCCCCAACACCCAAACTCCCTCCTTCTTTGCCAGCCAACAACCAAGCCCCTTCTCTGGTTACTGCCCACATTTTCCGCCTTTACCCATAATAGGAGGAGGAGGAGGAGGGAAGAGCGCCCCTGAGCATGTGCAGAGTGCTTCTGGCCAAGGAGCAAGCGTTGAGCCGGTTGGGGAAGGGAAAGTAGGCTCCAAGGAGGAGGAGGAGGAGGAGGAGGAGTGGAAATAATTAATAAATAACAATAAATTAAGGGACAAAACACACTGTAGCTGTTGTGTCGTTTCAAAAAAATTGTTATAATATATACTGTATATATATATATATATACACACACACACACACACATCTTTTTAAAATGTGTTTATTCTTGTAATAATTTAATTCCTTTTTAATGTACTTTTTTCTATGTTTTTTTAATTACTTAATTAGTATAATGTGGTTTTTTTTAATGTCATGAAGCAGATTAGAGTCCCAGTTTTGGGGGAAAGAGCAGGATATAAATAAATATAATATAATATAATCCAGTCTGAGGTGACTAACTGCCCTGGCTCAATGCTAGGGAATTCTGGGAGCTGTAGTTTTGTGAGACATTGAGCCGCCTCTGTCGGAGTGAGCTCTGGTGCCACAACAAACTACAGATCCCAGGATTTGTTTTGTTTTGGACCTAAGATTGGGAGACGACACCTCAGTATCCACAGATTCTTTATCCATTATCCACAGCTTGAAAATACACATTTCCAAAAGCAAACTTTGATTTTGCCATTTTATATAATGGACACAATTTTACTACGCCGTTGTTATTAATGCAACTTGAGCACCCAGGTTTTTGGGTTGCGGGGGGGGGGGGGGTGTCCTGGAACCAAACCCCAGCGGATACCAAGGGCCCCACTGTACTAGCAGAAAGCACAGACCTGGAAGGAGTATCAACAATCTGATGAGAAACACAGATGACACCATAGTACTAGCAGAAAATTTCCCAGACCTGGAACAATTACTAAGGAAGATCAAGGAAGAAAGTGCAAAGGTAGGCCTACCATTGAACATGAAGAAAACAAAAATAATGACCATGGAGAATCTACACAGATTCAACCTAGACAATGAAGAAATAGAAATAGTTAGCTGGGAGCCTGGGATCAAACATTGATTAGAATGGAGAGGGCAGCCAAGAAACAAGGAGAAGACTAGGAACAAGGAGGGTAGCCATGAAAGAGCTAGACAAGATCTTAAAGAGTAAAGATAGACTATCAAATATACGATTGTATATCAAAATATATACAATAAAGTATACAGTTATGGATGGATGCAAGACCTGGACAGTGAAGAAAATGGACAGGAAGAGAACTCACTTGAGACTTGGTGCTATAGAAGACTGTTGATAATATGATGGACAGCCAAAAGGACAAAGAAGGAGGTCCTAGAACAGATCAAACCTGTACTCTTCCTGGAAGTCAAGATGATTAAACTGAGGCTGTTGTGCTTTTGCCACATCATCAGGAAAAGTGAATCACTAGTAAAGATAATGATGCTTGGAAAGGTGGAAGGCAGTAGAAAGAGAGGAAGACCACACACCAGACAGCTAAACCTCATCAGGGAGGACACAGGCCTGGGCCTGCAGGACCTGAGCAGAAAGGTTGAGGACAGGGCTTCTTGGAGATGTCTCATCCACAGGGTTGCCATGAGCTGGAATCAACTCAAGAGCAGTTAAAGACACCCAACAACAAAACTGGGGAAAGAGCTCTTGAGATGATGATGATGATGATGATGATGATATTCATAGCCCACCTTTTTTTTCTAGATTGGGACTCAAAGCAGCTTTCAACAACAACAACAAAAAGATACAAAGGTTAAAACACAAACTATCAGAAAAAAATTAAAACCATCTTAAAACACACATTAAAATACACAGACACACAAGCACAAGAATTACCAATATCCAGTGCACTGTGTAAGGTAGGCCTTATATAGTCACCCATCAAATGCCTGTCGGAATAGGAAAGTCTTTCCTTATCTATGAAGAGAAAGCAAGGGAGGGTGCCAGTACAACCTCTCTGGGAAGAGACTTCCAGAGCCTGGGGGCATCATGGGAAAGAGCCTCTCCATGTTCACATCAGAATAGATGTACCCATTACGGAGGTGGGGCAGAGCCAACTTAGGGCATCCCCAGCAGATCTTGGAGCACAGGCTGGTTCATAAAGTTTATGAGGTGGGGTTTCCAATGAGACAGAAACCCAAGCCTATTCTGTCTAGAGAGAGAACTCATCTCTCCATGCCTTCTTTCTCCTTGGTACTTGCCAGTGGCTCCTCTAAAAGGAGCTTAAGTCAGCCTCGAGAGCATGCCCTCACCCATAATAATCCTAAAATCACGCAAAGCACGCTGTAATTGTTCTCCTGGCAAGATGACAGAAAGACACTTAACTGAGATAAGAGAGCCAAGAGGTTCTATTATAACTTTGTATGGCACAAACATGCACCCTAAAAAGGAGGGGAAGATCATTATGAGGCTGAGCATTGATTAGTTTAAACCCCTAGGCTCTGCTATTTCTTAAGCACATAAACGGTGCAATACAATATGTATCTAGTAGTCAGACAGAAGTCTCACAGAATTCTAGGGGGCTTACAGGTTCATGGATACAGAATTGCAGCCTAAACTGATGTCTTATTATTGTAGCTAGAACACTAACAACAGCTGTAATACTATGCTGTCATAATATAACAAAGAACAGCATGGTGTAGTGGTTTGAGCATTGGACTACAAGTCTGGAGATCAGGGCTCAAGTCCTTGCTTGGCCATGGAAACCCTCTGGGTGATCTTGGGCAAATCATACCCTCTCAGTCCCAGAAAATCCCATCCATGGTAGGGTTGCCATAAGTCAGAAAACAACTTGAAGGCACACAGAAATAATAGCAATATATAAGATACTATAAGTAACATTTTATGATTTGTTATCAGTTGTTTACTATTACATTTATCTAGTTGTAGATACAGTATAGTGCCACTATTCATCATCATCATCATCATCTTAATTTGTGTTGCACTCTCAGCACTTTCATGATACTTTACAAAGTAACATAAGTAAGTCAAATGATCCTAGCAGCATACAGTTTAAAGTTAGATAATGTGGAAGAAGAAAAGAAAATACTAGAAGGTGGGAGGCACAAAATTACAGGGATCACAGATGAACTTAGTGTAGTTGCAAAGAGACAGGGAACAATTCTAAACAGCCCTATTAGGGAGTAAATCCCAGTAGACATAGTGTGAGTAAGCAGACAGAGAACTGTATTGTCAATCTCTGTGTCAGTGGAAACCCAACACTGTTCAGTTACATATTGCAGAATACCCATAGGTTTTTACCTCTCCTTAATGGTACTGTTCATTCTGAGCCCTGGTTCAAAAGCCAACTTTAACCTTAAAAAAAACCCAACAACTTGCCGTGTCCTGGCATACAGGATGAATCTCCTTATTCAGAATTCCAAAATCCAAAAATATTCCAAAACCCAAAACTTTTTGCATAGGTGGCTGAGATAGTGACACTTTTGCTTTCTGATAGTTCAGTGCAATCAGGATTTGTTTCATGCTGAAAATTATTAACACTATTGTATAAAATTACCTTCAGATGTATAAGAAACAGAAATGAGTTTTGTGTATAGACTTGAGTCCCATCTCCAAGATAGCTCATTACGTATGTATATGCAAATACAAGCATTCCAAAATAAATTTAAAAATCCAAAATGCCAAACATCTCTAGTCCTAAGCATTTTGTATAAGGGAGACTCCACCTTTAATAGAGTACTTCATAGTACACTCATTCTGCATTTGAACAATCAGCATCTCCTGCAAGATTTACAGGTAATCTTTTGGACTCATGTAGTTTTAACTTTGTTGTGAGGAGGCTTGCCATTGCCTTCTTCTGAGTCAGTGTGACTTGCCCAAGGTCAACCCATGGGTTTCTATGACCGAGTGTGGATCTGTGTACCCTGGTCTCCAGAGTTTTTGCCCAATACACAAACCATTACACCACACTGGCTCTCCTTCACCGTTTAACATTAAAAAAAACAAATTTTGCAGAACCATAAGTGGACTTCCAGTCACTTCTAATCCCCTTCCCTGTTGTTTTTATTTGTATATTTATTTTTGGTTGTATTTGAAGGTTCTGGGGCAAAATTGAACAGTGAAGCTGTTTAGGCCTGTTCTGGGTAGAGAGCAAGGAAAGAAGCAAGATTTTGGTATGTATCCAAGCGGAAAGGCCCAAATACCAGCAACCAAACCAACTCTGCCAAGTTTTTCAAAGTGCTCTCTTGGAGGCCATACAAGAGGAAAGTTCAAGTGAGACTAAAGTAAGAAAACTCACTGGAATCTCTTCCAGCTTCTGATGTCCCAACTACTGCTGCTTATAGAGCTTTTCTTCTGAGTCCCAGCCATGGCTAGCCGCTGGATACACCACTCCCAAACAATATACCAGCTGTACCTGCTGGGTTGCAATCTGGGCCTTTATAGAGAGAGGGTGGAGCTGTACTGGAAGGCAGAAAACAGGGTGAGCGCCATTCCTCCTTGCCCGCCCTTGCTTGAAGTGTGTTGTCTTTGCAAATCTTGAAGAGCCTGGCACAAGACTGGCTATTGTAAACCCCCACAGGGCACACAAGGTAATGTGTATTGAGTGGAGGCTGTGCCCATTCCCACCCCACAGACAATTGCAGTCCCACTGATTCCAGTGCAACTTGTTAGTCAGCATTTAGGAGAATTGCAGCCTTGAGCATACAATGGTGCACCATGTTTTTATAGCCCTAAAGAGAATGTATTTAATATAGGTAAAGGAAGAATTGTGTGAAGTCGAAGGCTTTCATGGCCGGCATCCATGGGTTTTTGTGGGTTTTTCCAGCTATGTGGCCATGTTCTAGAAGAGTTTCTTCCTGACATTTCGCCAGCATCTGGCTGGAAGAACGGTGTGTTTAAGCCCCTCCTAACATGAGATGGAGCTTTTTCTGGCCTGGGGTGTATCTACACTTTAGAAATAATGCCGTTTGAGATCACTTTAAGTCCCATGCAGGACGCCATCTTACAGAATCCTGGCATTTGTAGTTCTATGAGGCGCTAGCAGTCTGGCAGAAAAGGCCCGTAGAACTACAAATCCCAGAATTCCATAGGATGAAGCTACAGCACTTAAAAGTGGTCTGAAATTCAGTATTTCTATAGTGTAGGTACACACCCAAAGAGAGAAATGGTGGGGCAAATATCACTGAGCCTGCATCCACACTGCAGAAATAATCCAGTTTGACACCACTTTAACATTGCCATGGCTCAATGCTACGGAATTCTGGAAACTGTAGTTTGTTCTGGCACCAGAACAGAGCATCTATAGCATTGAACCAAGACAGTTAAGTTCTGTCAAACTAGATTATTTTTGCAGTGCAGATGCAACCTGAGATTAGTATGCTATCCAACGTGCTATGCTGTGTACTTAGACATTAAACTGCTGAATGGACAGTGAAACCTTTTGCCTGCCAAGTGTTTTGGATTACAGCCTCCACAATCCCTTACAATTGGCCATGCTGGCTGGAATGCCTGGGCACTGAAATCCAAGGAGAACTTTCAAACTGAGTATCCATACATTCCCATTGTAAACTGAGCACAGCTACAAGTTCATAAAATCAGAATAAAATATGAAAAACTGCCAACTCTTAGCCTGTGACCAAGTTGTATAAATAATCTTCTGGACCAGGAAAACTCCCTATTCTTCTCTGATGAGGGCCTATAACTCTTGCACCCCTTTACATTTTATTGCCATTCCAAATATGATTCCTTCTGCTTCAGAGGAACAATTTTCTTTCCCACAACAAAACCCTGATGGCCCTTGTGGTCTCTTCCAATTCTATGATTCTGTAGCTATACTGGGGGCTACATTGGGGGCGACATTGAGTTGGACTTTTGCATGCTGCTTTTAATCAAGGTAAATTAGTGGTCAAAATGGGATCTAGAAGTGAGGTTTATATATCATATCTTTTGCTGTTTCTATTACATTATTTCTATATTTTGAAGAAATTGAAAAAGTCTCCTCTGTAGACACAGAGATTAAAAAAATGTATTGCTATTATTGTTTTATCAAAGCATGCAATGGATAACCACCCTACTGACTTGGGGGCATATTTTCCCCTGGGATCCTTTTTCCAAATAATACAGGAGGTGGCTGGAAGTCTCCTTCCAGTTTTGAAAAAATGGGTATTTTGTATGTTTAACAATGGGGGGTGGGCACTGCAACCTATGTAAAAGGTGAATTACTGTTCCTAGACAGTTCCAGAAGCTCATTCATCTCCCTCACCCCCCAAAATGGTCAGTAAAAGGGATGCCCAGTGAATTTAGAAGGCCACACAAGCAGCCTTGGAAGTCTTCATGTGCCCCAAAGCTACACTCACCTGCCCCCAGCATTGTAAAGTCAGGCTGTGTAATCTTTAATTCTTTAGATGTGTTGGACAGCTCTTGCAGGTGGGAAGGATGGTTGTTGTAGGGCAAAAAAATCCCCAGCCTTGCCATAATACATTGTGCAACATGAGAGGGCTACATAGGGGAAGATAAATGCTGTTGCTGATACAACTGCAATAAAAAAAGGAGAGTTAGGATATCAGTTGAGGTTTCAGTTATGTACCCAGGTACCTGGGAGTGAGCCCCAGTTGAACACCGTAATGATGAACAGACATGTACAGGATTGTGTTGTTAATGCCTTGAGCAAATACTATTGGTGTCTGGCATTTAAGGGTAATCAGTACTCAGCCCCCCTCTTTCTACAGCTGTTCACATCGTGCAGAGTGATAATAAGAATCTTTCTATCTCAATTTGGGACAAATATCTTTCTGACCATAGGCCAGGCGAATAATCACAGCTTGCCCAATAAGATTTTAGGATTATTAGAACCGACTGCTGTAAGCTCCTTTTAGAAGACTCACAGCCAGGCCCTTGTACCTTTAATGGCTGTGAAGAGGGAATTTCAGCAGATGTTGCTTGTTGTCATCCAACCAGGTAACAATCTTTCTCCCTTTTTGGCTTGCAGCACCATAATTTGCTGTGTGTTAGTAATTTTTCCCAGTTCCAAATTTTCCCCAATTTCTGCTGGTGGGCAAGCATACCCTGAAAGTATGGCTTTTGCACGCCTGTTTTCCTGCTAACAATTGAAAGACCACCAAGTGGACCAAGTGTCTGTCCTATCCCAATGATATGTGTAGTGTTCTTGTGTCTAGGAAAGGACTGTCAGACTGAAAACTGGAGGGGGATCCTGTATTTTTTATAGTTGTGGAGAAGAGGGAAATTGAGCAGATTTTGCTTGTCATACAACCAGGTAACAACTGCTGAAATTCCTTCTTTTGCACAACCATTAAAGGGGCATCAGTGTGTAAAGGGATCTTGTAACACCTTTGAGACTGAGGTCCAAAACACATTGCAGAAATAATTCAGTTTGAGACCGCTTTAACCACTCTGCCTCCGTACTAGGGAATTTTGGGAGCTGTACTTTTGTGAGATTTTTAGCCTTCTCTGTCAGAGAACTCTGGTGCCACAACAAACTACAGTTCCCAGGATTCCTTAGCACTGAGCCATGTCAGTTAAACCGTTCTCAAACTGGATTATTTCTGCAGAGTGTTTTGGACCACGGTGCTATGGAAAGATTGGTAGCTTTCTGAGCTATTCAGCCATTTCAGTAGTTTTGTGAGACAGTTAGCTTTTCTGTCAGAGAGCCCTGGTGCCACAACAAACTACAATTCCCAGAATTCCATAGCATTTAGCCAGGGAACTTACAGTGGTGTCAAACCGGATGATTTCTGCACTGCGGATGTAACCCACAAGTGAATGCTCAGAGTGCTGGATTACAAACAAAGGTCCAAAACACACTGCAGAAATAATCCAGTTTGCGACTGCTTTAACTGCCCTTGCTCAGTGCAAGGGAATCCTGGGAGCTGTAGTTTATAATGGCACCAGAGCTCTCTGACAGAGAAGGATAAATGTCACACAAAACTACTATTCCCAGGAATCCTTAGCATTGAGCCAGGGCAGTTAAAGCGGTCTCAAACTGGATTATTCCTGCGGTGTGCTTTGAACCAAAAGCGCCTGGACTCAGGCCTCTTCACAGATTAACAGCACTACCCTCTTATAGCACTGCTATTATGCCGCTCTAACAGCTCTGGCTGCCTCTTCCTGTTGCATTCTGGGACTTGTAGTTTAAGGAGGGGGCATTTAGAATAGTGATCCAGGGAGCTCTTAGGTCTCACTGGACTACAAGTCCCACAATTCAACGGGAGGAGGCAGCCAGGGCAGTCAAAGTGGAAGATCAGTGCTATAAGTGGAGAGGAGGTTTGGGGCGGGGAGAAGGGGAGGCCGCAGGAATGGCGCTTTTGGCCCAGGAGGAGGCGGGGAGGAGGAGCAGGGTTTGAAGGAAAGGGCGGGAAAGGGAGGAAAATGGGGGACTCTTCCTTGTCTGGGCACAAAATGGCGGCGGAAACCAGGGCTGTGGCGTGAGTATGGGTCGTGTGGAGGACAAAGGAAGGGGCTTCTGTGGGGGAATGGGGGGCCTTCTTTCCACTCAGGGCAGAGGCCTCTCTGCTTCTGCATCCTCCTCCTAACCCAGTAGTCCCCAAACTGTGCTCTTTAAAGGGATTTTGGACTCCAGCTCCCAGAATCCCAGGCTATTGACCCACATGGCTGAGGCTTCTGGGAGCTGAAGTCCAAAATCTCTTCAGGGGCACAGTTTGGGGGAACCACTGATATATTGGAACTGGGTTAAGGCTCAATAAGGCAGTGCTTCCCAAACTTTGCTCCTTGGGACTTCAGCTCCCAGAGGCCCCAGCTATCCTAGTCAACAGCCAGGAATTATGGGAGATGAAGTCCAAAATTAACTAGAGGCCCAAAGTTTGGGAAACATTGCTACAAGCTGCAGTGGTCCCCAAACTGTGTCTTTTTAAGGGGTTTTGGACTTCAGCTTCCAGAATCCCAGGCTATTGGCCAACGTGGCTGAGGCTTCTGGGAGATGAAGTCCAATATCTCTTACAAAGGGCACAGTTTGAGGGACCGCTGTTCTAACCAAAAAGGAGGACATTCGTGGTCAAAATGGAGGGCACGACCAAATAAAAAGTTAAAAGGCACTCCTCTAAAGATAAAACTCATGATTCTTAGCCCTGCTCAAAATGTAGGGTATGTTATGTTTGTAGAGTTTGTAGGGTATGTTAGGTTGAAATGGAGGACACGTCCTGGAAAAGGAGGACGTCCTAACTGCAAAGGACAAGGCACTGCAAAAACAAAATGAATAATGTAGGGCATTCAAGAACAAAAACAGAGGGCACGACCAAATCCAAAGTAAAAATAACAAAAACATTTAAATCAAGATCAATATAAAGATGCTTCTTAAGCCCATCTCGAAATGGAGGACGTTTAGGAATTCTTCCTGGAAACATGGTTGAAATGCAGGACACGTCCTGGAAAAGGAGGACTTCTGGTCAGCCTGGTTGGGCCCCTCAGTTTTGGGGTTGAGAGAGGGAGCAAGTAGCCACCCTTCAGTTATTTTAGTTTTTGGATGTTGCTTCAAAACACACTGCAGAGATAATCCAGTTTGAGACCACTTTAACTGCCCTGGCTCAATGCTAGCAAATCCTGGGAACTGTAGTTCTAAATGTCTCACAAATCTAGAGTTCCCAGAGTTCCCCAGCACTGAGCCAAGGTAGTTAAAGTGGTCTCAAACTGGATTATTTCTGCAGTGTGTTTTGGACCTATGTCACAAGATGCAGTTCAGATGTAATGGCCGCTAGCTTAAATAGTTGTTGTTGTGTACTTTCAAGTCGTTTCTGACATATGGCAACCCTAAGGGTGGCCAGATGTCATAACTATAAAGGAAGGCAAGGCTCTGCAAAATACAGGACATTCAAAAAATGTAGAAGGACATAACAAAATATACGCTAAAAACACTCATTTAAATGTAAATTCATACTGCTTAGTCATGCTCAAAGTGGAGGATGTTTTGAAATTCCTCCTGGACAGAAAGTTGAAATGTAGGACATATCCTGGGAAAGGAGGATGTCTAGTCACCTTGCCCTAAGGCAATCCTATCGTGGTGCATTCAAGTCGTTTCTGACTTATGGCAACCCTCACATACTGGTTAAGACAAAAGTCTGGTTCATGGCTTGATTTACAAAGTACACCTGTCATTTGGGTGGAGAGGCATGGATTCTGGGATTATGATAGTTACAGGAAATAGAGGTTCAGGTGAAATTGAAAGCATGGGTAAGAGCAGAATGGAAAAAAGATAGAAACTGTAGTATGTTGGAAGATCAGCTACTCTTGAGTGTTGATGGACCTTTCCGGTAACTTGGTACCACAGCAGGTTTGGAAAGCATGTAAGTTTTCCAAAACAATAGAAATTTGACTTTCCATGTCAGCCTCTCAAGATACCATGTACTAAGCCAACACTAACATTTTAAAGCCTCCTCTTGGTAGCAGGAAAACAGGAATCTTGAGATACAAGGGGATATATATATTCATTCTTCCTCCTGCAGCTTAGTTGTAGGGGAAAGTGTATGGGGTCCCTTCAGTTTAGGGGACTGCACAAGGAGTGACCAAGTGATTGCGTACCATGGTCCAGAGATATAGTATACTGTAATGTATAATGCTGTATTTAAAGACACTCAAAGCTTTGTGTGGGAATTATTTTATTGGAATAGATGTAATAATGTCAAGGGAACAGGTATACTTATATAAAAAAATAACTACACCTGAAGGATTTTTTTAAAAAAAGAGCTGTACCTGATGTATGTTACAGCAAAAGATGAATTGGTTTTGCTGTAAGCACATGCAGCTTACACATTTTGTCTTGACTTCTTGTACTTACAACTGAGAATAGCCAGAGATTTTGCAAAATAGAAATAAACTTAGTAGTGTATTCATTTGACAGTATGTTCCTCTGAGCACTAGGGTTTGTCAGTAACAAGAAGAATGACTAGAAGTTCGTATTCTGTATTTTGGCTACCATGATTGTTTGCAGTACAACAGCCCAGACAACTATGGATAAATGTGTGTGCATGTGGAAAATTTTCCATGAGAAAATATACATCTTTGCCATTGCACCGTCCTCAAGACAGAGGCTGCTGCCACACTGCAGGACTAATGTTTGGCAGTACTTTAACTATCATGGTGCCAGCCTATGGAATCCTGGGAGTTGTAATTTTTTGTGGCACTGGAGCTTTTGACAGAGAATGCCAAATAGCTTATCAAAACTAAAAATTCCCAAGCTCCATAGCACTGAGCTGTGGCAGTTAAAGTGGTGTCAAACTGCATTAATTATGCAGTGTAGATACAGCCAGAGTGAAGTTCCCCTGCCAACGAACGAAGTGAGGACATGATAAAAGTATGGAATTTTGAAAGCCATTATTCTTTTTTCTTGATATTGTGGTTGCTCATGTTGTTCTCAGGCTTCTGGTTCAGCTGAAGGATGAGCTGATCTCTGAAGACCCAACCAAAGATGGAATGGAGGCAGAGCTCCCAGCTCAGGTCTTGGCTGAGCATGCAGTGGTGAGTGGTTGCCTGCTTTTCCATCACTTGGGAAGTTTCCTTCAATCCTGAGTTGCTCAAAAATTGCCAGGGCTCCTTAGTACCTCCAGAATGCTGGTGTCAACACCCCTTTCCCTTTTGGTATATGTTTTCCAGAGCACCAGGAAGACTCACAAACTGATGTACACCCAGCTACAAATGGTGAAATTCCTTCTAGATTTCCTTGATTCTGCCCCATGCATCCAGGATGCCTCTGACACAGCTGTCCGTAAGTATACATGCATTGAGGAACACAGGCAACCTGTATGCCCAGCCCAAATTGATGAGAGTGTACCTTGGTCAAGAATACACATTTTAAAATGTGTATTCAAGTTATTTAACTGCATTGGATTCCCCATCTATGCATGTTTACTGGGGAGAAAGTCCCATGGAATTAAGTGGAAATGTGTCATGAAGTTACCTCACTGGCCCTTCACATAAAGACAAGGGTACATTGGACCCTTGAGAACATGATGGACTGCAACTTCTACCTGACCTAGCTAGTATAATCAATAGTGATGGATGACTGGAGATGCAGTACTAGAATGTATAAAGGGAAATACCCATTTCTGCTTGTTGTGTGCCTTCAGATCATTTTTGAGATTTGGTCAGAGGGGGTTTGCCTTCGCCTCTTTCTGAGGCTGAGACAGACTGACTTGCCTAAGGTCACCCAGTGGGTTTTTATGGCTGAGCAGGGATTTGAACCCTGTTCTCCAAAGCACTTAAACCACTACACCACAGTGCCTCTCACCCATCTCTGCTACTTGGCACTGTTTATATCTCCAGAGCCAAAAGGGAAAATATAAGAAAAGAGATCTCAAAAAAAATTCAATCAATCAATTCCAATTCAAAGTCTTCTAACGAAACAGTGCTAAAACATGTTGTGGGTCTATTTCTTTGACTGTCAACGGGTGGATGTATGTGCTGAATTAAGATCAGCCTTGCTGATTGTGGAGTTTTTTTTTCTGTTTCTGCATGAGAACCAAATTTTAATTGCAGAGATATTTTCAGGGAGCTGCACTGCCGTGGTAGACAGGGCCAATGTCAAAATGACCAGCAAAATGAGTCTTCATTTGGCTTAAAGTTCATCTTTCCATGAACCTAGGAGAAACATTCCAAAATGTTGGAATGAGGGGAAATCACTAAAAAGCTGGGGAACCACTAGACAGTAGTGTGATGGAAAATGGGGCGTGGGTATCTGAGCAGATTCAGTGTGAGACCTGAGGTTCTCTACCCTGTTCTTTCAGGATCTCACTGTAGCGTGATTTAGAAACGCCTACTTTGTTCTTTCAGGATCTCACTGTAGTGTGATTTAGAAACGCCTACTTTGTTTGGTAGTTTGAGAAATTCTGTTTATGATCAGGGTGTATAAATCTTGGTCTCTGGCCTCTCTCACTGGGCATTTCTCTTGAAGGGAAGGAGATGGTAGAGGCAAAACAGCAATGGAAGACACTTAAAGCAGAGTACCAGCAGCTGGTGGAGTTGATCAAAGGGGCTGTGCCTTACATACTGGCCAAACTGGAGGAAGGGGAGAATCGGGCTCAACTCTTGGAGAGTGCACTGCAGCGTTACCAAGCCAAGGTTAGTTTCCTGGGTGGAAGTGGTGCTCCAGGTGAAGGATAGGACGGAGAGGTCCCATCTTGACTGACTGATCAAACAAACAGCTAGTGTCCAAGATATCAAAATGCTTTAATATTTATATATTGTATAGATATTTTTGAGTATTGTTTCTACTATATTATTTTATTTGGGAACCTTTCAATTATTGAGCAGTAAGTCAACACATAGGTAAATCCCATTGATTCAATGAGGTCTCTCTAGTTGGGAATAACGTTAAGACTTAGGCCCATATCTGAGACAACCATGACAAACAGTTTACAGTTTTAAAAAGGCTGAGGCCAGTCTTAATATTTTTAGATTGTGTCCACTTCATTGTTTCTGTCTATGACAACTCGGGGGGGAGGGCGTTCTTGGAAAGATTTGTTCAAAGGAAGTTTGTATTTGCCTTCCTTTGAGGTTGCAAGTGTGTGACTTCCTCATGGTCAATCAGTGAGTTTCCATGGTCAAGCAGGGATTTCAATCCTAGGCGCGTTACAGACCGCCCCTTTGGGGCGGCCTGTAGGCGTGCTTTTCCCCGGTGTATCGGGGCCTCAGCTGCCAGACCGATAGCCTCCAAGGCCCCGATCTGCCGCTTTGCAGGCTGCGGGGAAGCGGCAAAAGGCCGCTTCCCCACAGCCTGGAAAGGGGTGTTCTTGGGGCTTCAAGCCCCAAGGACACCCCGTGGCGGCGGGGAGGAGGAGAAAGGGGCTGCTTGGCCCCTTTCTCCCTTGTTTTGCTGGGCGCAGCTGTCTGAAGGTTGCGCCCAGCGACGCAAACCAGGAAGGAGCTCCGAAACGGAGCTCCTTCCGCTCCGCGCAAAGGGTGCATTAAGTGCCCTCGTGCGGAGCGATGGCGTCACATCCACGCCGCCTCGTTTGGAGGCGGCGCGTTCGTCACGCCATCATGGCGGTGGCTGTGTGGAACGGCCGCTGCCATTTTGTACGCGCAGAGCGCGTACTAGGGTTGGGGGGGCGGAAGCACTGCCCCTTCCTAACCCTAGTATGCGTTCTGCGCGTACTTTCATGGCGGTCTGTAACCCGCCCTAGTCTTCAGAATTGTTAGTCTGCTGTTCAAACCACTACACTACGCAGGTTCTCTGTTAGTATTGCTTAAAAACATCTTTTGAGGATGGGGGTGGAGGGCTGAGATTCCTAATATTACTTCTCCTTCCCAAATAAACAGGGGATGTTACCCCTGGGCTGGGCATCTCCAGCAAGTCCTGGCAGTCCCACTGAGGAGTGCACACTCTTGCCACTGCCACTTGCTGTGGAAATTTGACAGCAGAAGTAAAAGCAACTATCACCTCATCATCACATTCAGGACGAGTGACTTTCCTTCATTATGTCAGGTTAGCAGTCTTGGAAATACTAAATGGAATGGGGAGACAATTTACCTTCCATCAGTTTTACACATGGTGTAGAAGTGACATATCTGTATTTTTGTCGGTATAGACATGGATCAGCTGATTTGGGCATGGTGATTTTGCTACAGATATACAGGTCTTACTTCCCTTTTGCACTTTTGTAGAAAAGGGCGATGGAAGAGAAGGCGAAGAGTGCTCACGCTAGGCTCCAAAAGGAACAGGTATGTATGTCAGGGTAGATAACCTATATTCCACACAGTTCAAGAGTGGAGGAAAGGAGCCATTACTTGGATGCATTGTTTGTGCCTGATGTCAGGCCTGGAAGTTGGAGCATGCACAGAGTGCATTTCCTTCTCTGTTGAGGAATGGAAGGAAGGGCTTTGAAGGTCATGAGGAAATTGAATCCTTTCATCTGGATTTGGTTTGATGTTTCAATGGCAGGAGCATTTGTGTGAACGGCAGCAGCAGCTAGAAAGATCTGTTGCAGAGCTGCAGGACAAGCTACAGAAAAACCGCCAAGAGCTGCAAGGACTGCAGGAGATGCTGGAGGAGCAAGAAGGCCAGGCCTGTGTCTGGAGGCAGAAGATTCAGAAGTGAGTAGTCTCAGTTTTAGTGCATAAACATGATGTGGTGGTTTGAGCATTGGACTATGACTCTGGAGACTAGGGTTTGAATCTCCACTTAGCTGTACAAACCCATTGGGCAAATTACATTCTCTCAGACTGAGAGGTTGTCAAAGGCAATGGCCCTCTGAACATACCTTGCCAAGAAATCCCTGTGATAGATTTCCTTTAACTATGCTCTTTAAGGGATTTTTTTTCAGCTCCCAGAATCCCAAACCATTGGGCAACATGGCTGAGCCTTCTGGGAGCTGAAGTCCAAAATCTCTTAAAGGGCACAGTTGGGGACCAGTACTTTAAGTCATTTCTGACTTATGGCAATCCTAAAGTAGTTGCCATATCATAAGGTTTTCTTGGCAAATTTGTTCAGAGGTTATTGGTAGGGGCATAACAAATGCGCCAATGGCGCACTCGTTGCGTAACTGCCACGTGGTGCCATGCGGACGCCACATGGCACTTGTGTAATGATGGCGGCGCCCATCTGGGTCTAGGGTTGAGGCATGTGTGGGTGGAGCGCCCTCGGCCAACCCCTAGCACATGGCGAGGGCGCCCCATAGGCCAGTCTTTACTGGGCCCTAGTTATCCATATGTGGTAAATAGATGAATTAATAGTACAAGATTTAAGTGCTTTAGTTACTTGTATGCTCTATAGAGGCTGTGGAACTTGGGTTGCCTAATCTGTAAATTAGATATATCAGGGTTTATAAAAATTACTTTTTTGGATTGCATCCTCAGACTCCTTCAGTCAGCTTGGCCACTGACCGTATTAGTTGACTATTTTGGGGACATTCGTCCAAAAATAATATTTCCAGCCTTGAAGTCTTGCTGCATAATTGACTTGGACTGCCATCATCTTCCATACTCTAACCTTAAAAGGGTGGTCAGAGTGAAGATCCATCTCTTCTCTGTTCTGTAATCATAATTCTCTCTGATTCTTCTCCTTATCCTCGCTCTGTTCTCTTTTCTTATATCCAGATTATCTGATTTCCAGAGCCACTTGGAGACTTTGCAAGGCGTAAAATTAATTTCTGTTTCTGAGGTTGACCTGGAGATTGAGCTGACCTCTTGTTCCCAGCCTGGAGCTTCTGATTCCCATCAGCTGAAGCTGCATTTACATTGGGTGGATGACGGGACTGTCACAGTCCAGGTAAGCAGAAGTGAGAAGCGGGGTGGTGTTGACTCAAAGAGCTGTGCCTTGTCCACTGATCCCATCTGTCTTTTGTACATTAGACTGACAGCCCTTTCTTCCTTGTCTCTGCTGTGATTCCTGTGGGCAGTTACAGCACCATTAGAGGCATAATCTTGGAACTGCAGCATAGTTATTCCCAACAAGCACATCTCATGGCTGAGATCGAGTCACTGCAAAACTGGTGAGCTTTTGAATATCATTATAGTTTGTGTAGCTCTTTTAGGCCTCTGCAGGTGAGGATTAACTTCCGAGCCTAATGTTATGCTCTGGGGTGGGAGTCAGGGAAAGGCATAGTTTGGCACTTGATTTGTGCAGAAGAGAGTCTGATCTTATTTCCTGCCCACTGCTGGCAGCATTCTAGCTGTGAATGAGGTGCAAAGCAAAGCAGGCATGGTCAAGCCATGTTCCTTCCAACATGGACATTTTCTTATTTAAACATGTAAAGCAGAGATCTATTCTATGACTGTCTACTCAGGAGTAGGCTCCAGTGTGGTACCTTCCCAGGATGCAAACCGATCATCTCTTCTGTGCAACAGCTTCCCAAGCCTCTTAAATGTTGTTTCTCATCATTGTGGAAATAACAGGAGAAGAAGCCTAAGAGCTATATGTAGACTCCCTACCCACACCCCCTCGACCTGAATATGAACTGCAGGCTGGGTTTCCCCAACTCTGAGTTAAATAAAGGATACTGGCCAACAGCACTGAGAAGGAACCTTGACTTACATCCTTGGAAAACTGCTGGCACCTAGAACTGATAGTGCTACCTGGAAGATACAATGTTAGATAAGTGGTGCTGCAGATATAGTTGTAGTAGAGGTACAGTAGTAATAATTATATTCAGTTATATCTCACATTTCTCCCAATAATGGGAGGAAGCTTATAACATATTTTAAAACAATAAAACAGATTACAATGGATCTTCTGTTCTATTGGGCTGGTTCTGTGAATTTGACTGCCCATGGATCGCCATGGCTCAAATTTTTCAATTGTGGTGTATGCATGGAGATGTGCTGATGTGTCCGCATGCATGTTGCCACCATTGAATAATATGAGATGCAACTTTCCACAGATTTTGCCAAGCGGGGGCTGCGGAATCAAATCCCTGTGGATGGGGAGGGTCCACTGTATACACAATCTTCAGTAAAATTATTAAAATAAAATACAAGCCATGTAAAATGTTAAAAACATTAACATTCAATAAAATACTATACCAACCATAAAGTCGTATAGTCTATCATTAAAAGCCCATCCCGGTCAGTTTCTAAAAGCCTTATGGCACAATAATGTTTTAAATTGACAGGGGAAGGAGAGCAAGGACGGGGCCATTTTGAGCCCTATAGGGATTGGGTTCCAAAGTCTGGGAGCAGCCACTGGGAAAGCTCTTTCCCTTGTTTCCATCAAACAAGCCTGAGAAGGTAGTGAGACAGAGAGAAGAGCCTCTCCTGCAGAGCTCTAATGGGCTTATAAAGGAAGATATGGTCCATCAAACAGCCTGGATCAAAGCTCAGAGGTTTATTGGTCATAACCAGCACTTTGAATTGTGCACAGAAATGGACCCGCAACCAGTGGAGCTGTTGCAACAAGGGAGTTGTGTGCTCCCTGTAGCCAGCTGCAGTTAACAGCCTAGCTATAGCACTTTGGGTTAGCTATTAAACATTTCAGAGGATTACCGTATACACTTTTGTACAAGTTGATCTCATGTATAAGTCGAGGGAAAGTTTTAGGGCCAAAATCATGGATTTTGATATGGCTTGTGGATAAGTCAGGTGATCCAGAGGAGAAGAAGGATGAGGAGAGAAGGTTTTAACATCAGATTGAGAAGGGAATCTCCTCTTTTACACACTCACACTTCATGCCTCAGCAGCTCTTTCAGAAATCACTGTCAAGGCAGGGAGAGTGGGGCATCGGGGTGGTACTTCTTTCAGGACCTTTCTAAGCAGTATCGACCCCTATATAAGTCGACCAAGGATTTTAAGGTCAATTTTTGGGCATAAATTTTTCAATTTATAGTCAAGTATATGGTGTAAAATCAGCTGCATGCATTAAAACCAAGAACAATCAATCAATCAATAACATCTTAGCATAAAAAGAGGGAGACAGGGCTTTTAACCCATAGTAGTAACAGTGAAATTGACTTGCCTGAAGATTAAAAGTGTGTAGGGGTGACACATGCTGCAATGCTCTCCAGCTGCCCCAGCGTTTTTCCTTCCTTCTTTAGAATGCCACTAGGCCCCAAGACTTCCTTTGGGAAAGGAAAAGAAAGATAGCGGGCCAGTTGAGTATCGTCAGTTATCCCTCTGTGAATGGTTATTTTGTGGTTTGACAGTTAGGCCTCAGACCCAACATCTGCCTTGCGCTCTGTTTTCTGGGCATGTTAATTGTGCTTTGTGTCTAGATAGTGCATAGTAGCCATTTTTGTAGCAGTGCCCACACCTAAAAGCCATTTGACAATTTAAAATGGGACAGTATGCTGAAAATTCTTGAAAGAATGAAAGTAGGTCCTAATTTCCTAGGCTGGATAAAGAGTATATATAGCGAACAATTTGCACAAACTGTAGTAAACAGTAAAAAATATAGATCTATTGAAATACAAAAGGGAATGAGACAGGAATGTCCCCTGTCACCTTTGTTGTTTATCTCAGTTATAGAAATCCTGAATAACAACATAAGAGAAGATCCAGAGGTAACTGGGACAAAGATTAAAGGTCTAGAATACAACTTAAAAGCCTATGCAGATGATGTAGTATTATTTCTAGAAAAACCCATCGAAAACATCTCAAAAGTAATACTAGCCAAATTTGGGGAAATTGCTGGATTTAAAATAAGCAGTGCCCACAACTGTTTCACTAATTTCAAAATGTAACCAGAGTCCCCCAAAATTTGGAGTCCTTGATTTAGACATTTTCAATTCTATATGTGAAGGATTGATGATTTTTGCACAGAGTGGATAACTTCTTTCAAGAGATAGTGTGAAGTAAAGAGCCATCATTGTAAAACAGTAAATCTCATTCCCCTTGACTCTCTATGCTTCTAATTGTTGTTAGTTAACCCTTTCTGTTGCTGCTCTCCCACAGTTTTGCCATTGATTGGCAGCAAGAGAAGAGGCTGTTGAGTTATCTGAAGCCATCCTCTACTTGTAATCTTTATGTAGAGCCAGGTTATCCTGCCAGTGGAGGGATATGCCTTCTCTCAGTAAAGAGTCAACATGGTACAGTTGATGTGACCTCCTACCGGGTTAGTATACATCTATTCCTTTTCTCTGTTTTTCTGTCTTCTGACAAAGGGGCAAGGCCATGATTTGGGGTTAGTATTCCTCAAATTAGCAAAATGCTTTTTTTTTATTTTTAGAAAAAAAGGCCACCAAGTGATAGGGAGTGTGTAGAGAAGTGGAACCATAAAGATGAACTGTCAGTGAATGCTGCATTTGATTACAACTATATGTCTATACTTATTCTGAACACTTGTTTTCAGTGCTGTTAAGCATGGCAGACCTTGCTAGGTATGCAGGTAGGTCTGAAGCAGGGGTGGAGAAAACTGACTTAAAAGTGCTGAGGGTTCCTTAAGACAGGAATATTGCCTCATGTAGATCCTAGACGGTAGCAAGCTTTTGGGAGGATGACTGTTGACTATTGAAAGGTGCCAGGCTCCTTACTGATCACCTGTTACTAACTTGCCCACTGTCACCTTTGGTCTCAATTTTCTGGCTATACTGCAGCATCTAACATCTAGCAAAATACTTCAGAAGGGGAAGATTTGTCAGATTTCTCAGAGGTGTTATGTTGTGTTTTCTTTTTATGCAGTGAGATTAAATTCTTGGAAGCCCATCCTGCCCAATCAGAGCACAATTCTGATTCTGAGGTGTTGGCCTTCATTTTCTAAGCACCCTTAAAGACCTCTTGTGGGGACCTTCACTTGTCAAATCGCTGCTACCAATTACTATTTTAACTATGTTGTTTTAAACCTATGTTTTAAGCTTGGTTTTATTTAATTATTTTTTAACTTTGTAATCAATATTTTAGCCTTGTCTTTTCAAAACATTGTAACACGCTTTGAATCCTATTGTGGAGAAAGGCGGGATATAAATACTGGAAAAATAATAATGATGATGATGGTGATGATGTCCTGCTTTTCCTACTGCCTTCCACTTTACCAAGCATAATTGTCTTTTCCAGTGAGTATGTTGTCTCATGATATGTCCAAAGTATAACAGCCTCAGTTTAGTCATCTTGGCTTCCTGGGAGAGTTCAGCCTTGATCTGTTATAGGACCCATTAATTGTTCTTTTCAGCAGTCCCTGGCATCCATAGAGCTCTTCTCCAGCATCATACTTCATATACATAACAATGTTTTCCTTTTATTTCCCTAATAAATACAATATATTTTTTTACTAAGTTTGTAACTTTACACCCCTTCCTGAATTCTGGCCATGATGCAGCTTTCATAAAACTCTCTTTATTCTGCAGCCTCCCCAGGAGAGACCTTCACTGAAGAATTGGCTAGTATATCTCAGTACTGTGGACTTCAGTGCTCCTTTCCTTGCCTGAAGAGCTGAGCTCTGCAACTTGATGTGGAATTGGGGCTAGAATCTCTCTCTGAGGGGATACTTCCTTGTTTCCTTCAGGTGTGAAAGAGAAAACAGATTTATTTGGTGCCACTGGATTCTCCGTGTATGTGTGTGTGTGTGTATTTCCTTTATCTGCCATGGCACCTTTCCTTTTTAATTTCCTCTGTCCTCACTTCATCTCTCCGTCCTTCATCTCACCACTCCATTACAATTCCTCTGGCTTAGTTTCTTTGTTGGTTGTGAATTCCACATTACTTGTCCTTGCCCAATATTTTGCTATTTGAAAAATTTTCTGTTTAATAAAATCCTATGTTTCAACAACAGAACAATACACAGATTAACATGGGAATCACTCCTCCTTACCCAGATCACACAGTATACTGTATATATACCCACTCTCTTCCAGGTCAGCATTCTCTGAAGATGCCAGTCACAGGTGCTGGTGAAATGTCAGGAATAAACTCTTCTAGAACATGGCCACATAGCCCGAAAAACTCACAAAAAACCTAGCCTACGTTTTGTTTGTGTTGGTTTGCTTCTTAGCTTGCTGACTTGCTCGTATGGGAAGTTTTGTTCCACTGACCTCTGGTGCCCTGTCTCTTTGCAAAGCATCCCAGGCTTGTATTACCCACCCAAACGGGAATATAAAAGGTTCTGTTCTGGGACTCCATGGGAGTTGCCACTTCATGGGTGCCCTCTTTGGTTTTTCCTGTTAGAAAGTTTTGGTGATTAAAATCCCGAGGCAAATGTCTGAAATTCCAGGATACTGAAATGAGCTGTGACAGATAATATTAATTGATACAATAGTATCAAACATCCACCAGTGATGCCTTTACTGGCCCAACCAAAATGCACAACATACATGTTGCAAGATTTTGCAGCTCCATTGGCTTCTTCATCAGGCAAAGTGTTAAACACCATACAGGAGAAAAAAAAATTGAAGATGTTAGTTGTAGGCCTGCATTTTTGTGCAATTTGTATTCTATTTGTCTCTGTGCATTGTGCATTCTGTATATTGTGCATTTTGGTTGTCCCAATAAAGGTATCACTGGTGGAATTTTGATGTTATTGGATTTGCTATATGGCCAACACAGCTACTCCTGGATGTTTTATTATTATTATTATTATTATTATTAACAATAATAGATTTTATTTTTATCCTGCTTTTCCGCGACGATCAAAGCGGCATACAGATTAAAATTCAACATAAAAATACATACATATCAATAAAAACAATGTAAAAAATACCATATTAAAAACTATTACACAGCCAGCTTGGTTGAATTGATCCAAAAACATTGAGAAAATCGTTACACAATGGGGGAGAGTGCATAATATCACATCTCATGGGGGGAAAGCTTGGTGAAAGAAAAAGGCCTTAAGGTTCTTTCTGAAAAGATCCAGGGAGGTGGTGGAACGGAGCTCGTCAGGAAGGTTGTTACACATTTTTGGGGCCGAGATGGAAAAGGCCCTTTGCGAGGTCACTGCATATTGCGCAGTTGGGACCTTCAGCAGATTCTTCCCAGCTGACCTGAGTGTGCGGGGTGGATTATATGGGGAGAGGTGGTCCTCCAAGTACCCTGGGCCCAAACTATTTAGGGCTTTATAGGTAATTACCAACACCTTGTATTGAGCCCGGAAGTGAATGGGCAGCCAATGGAGATTTTTTAGGATAGGTGTTATATGGTCTGCCCTGGAACATCCAGCAACCAATCTCGCAGCCGTGTTTTGCACTAATTGAAGCTTCCGGGTTTGGTACAAGGGTTGCCCCGTGTAGAGCGCATTACAGAAATCCAATCGAGAGGTTACCAGAGCGTGTACTACAGTTTCAAGGTCTCCCCGGTCCAGGTAGGGTTGCAGCTGACCAAAGCTGATAACAAGCGCCTCTGACCATCGCATCCACTGAGATGTCAGTTGGAGTGACGAGTCCAGAAGCACTCCCAAGCTGTGGACTGAGTCCTTCAGGGGAGTGTGACCCCGTTCAGGACAGGTGGACAAATTTCACTACCCGGGCCCGGGGAACCTATCACTAGTACTTCTGTTTTCTCTGGATTCAGGCTGAGTTTGTTTTCCCTCATCCAGGATTAACTTATACAATTTTTCAACATGTACCATAAACCCTATTTGGGGGCACTCCCAAATATGCCTGGGATTGTCAGTGTTTGTAGAGTCTTTGTGTTTGCAAAACTTAGCTGATATTCAGCCAGAGTGGTACACTATTCAGGTCTTATTTTCATTTCAGTGGGTAACAGCTGCCCTTTTCGGCAGAGTGACAGAGCTCAGTTGGGGTGTTGAGCCTGGTGTCCATCCACATGGTGGTGCTGTTGTAGCACAGTTATTTGTAAGCTATGGCCTTTTGTGAGGCTAAGGATGTAACTGCAGAAGGTGATCTCAGACTCTGCATGTATCTAATCCTAGAGTAGTGTGCTTGTAGCAAAGTTAACACAAAATTACAGCCCCCTAAATTTCAGGCAGTGGTCTCCTAAATTAATGGAAATCTTTTGCAAGATAATGCTTCTGAATTCCCATCCATCACCTGTCACAAATGCTGAATTGAGGTGGGATACTCGAGTACCAGTGTAATGAGTACCAGAGAAGTACAGAGTCTTTTTTGGGCTCTGAGGATGACATCCAGTGGCATATGAGGCATTCACATGCATGCGCTTCCATGCTTCACACATCCTACTAGGAGTAGGACAACTACAGTCCTGGAAATGGCATTGATGGGGATTTGGAGAGGGTTTTGGTTCTCCATCCCCACATCATAATTTCTGAAGCCAATGAAAGTTGTCACAGATTTGGGGATTCAGTGGCATGGATCAGCTAGGATGCAGGGTGAAGTGGGTGGGATCCCACTTGGTTCAGGATGACTGGTCAATAGCCAAAGGCTTTTTTCCCCAAACCAATATAAATTCTAAAAGTTCCCTCACCTGTCCTGCAACTGCAAGTACATGTTTATTCCTCTTAGTTTTTGTTGGTGGGAGAAATGGTTTCAAGATGCGTGGCATCTACATGACCTCATTGGTTGGTTCTTTCTTGTTTTAGTGCTTAAACAATACACATCCTTTTTTCCTCACCCCCCTGGCTGTTGACTTAAAATGTGGTGTGGGAAAAGGGGGGTGTTGCTGAGGATCAGCTTGACTTAGGTTAAGCATGTCTGCATTTCCAGGGACGCTAGAACTGTATGGGCCGGGAGTTTAAGGGGTTTGTCTGGAGCATGAGAGATAAGTGTGCCTGTCTAGCACATCATGAGAGAGGATCAAGGGAGATGGGAAGGATGTGTGACGTAAAAGACTGGGGGAGAGGAGGCATGATGGGAGCAATCCATTAAAAGGAATTAGAAAACTTGTGGCCTTATAGATGATGTTGGATTCCAATACTTATCAGCTCCACCCAACCTAGCCTTCAGTGAGGGATGATGGGAGGGGTAGTCCACCAGCAACTAGTGCTATTTCCCTCTCCTTCACTAGATGATGAGGTCAGAGATCCTTCCCTTTGTTGGGAAATCTGCCATCTACGTAGGGTGCTTTCATACTGCACCAATATTCCTCTTCACTTACCCTATTTCCATCTTATGAAGCCCTGAGATCAGAAGAGCAATTGAGAGAAGGGCCTTTATAATCCTCTTTGCAAGGAACGTCTTCTCTGGTGCTTTTGAGAAAACTACAATTTCCAGGATTCCATAGGATGCAGCCATGACAGTAAAAGCAGTATCAGTGCTATATTTTTGTAGCATGAAAGGGCCCCTGTATCAAGCTCCTGGGGAAGACTGGATAAGAAATTGGTAAAAGACCATTCAGGGGCCCATTCAGACTACACAAAACAACTATAGAACCATAGCATTAATTTCCCACGCAAACAAAATTATGCTCAAAATTTTGCACCAGAGATTCCAATCATATGGAGAAAGAAATCCCAGATAGACAAGTGGGGTTCAGGAAAGGAAGAGGCACTAGGGACCACATTGCAAACATACAGTGGTTAACGGAGCACCCAAAGGAATTCCAGAAGAGGATCAGCAAGTGTTTTATAGATTATACTAAAGGCTTTGACTGCATAGATCACGAAAAGCTATGGAATGCTGTCAAAGAAATGAAAGCGCCACTACATTTGATGGTCTTGATGAGAAATCTGTACTTAGGACAAGAGGCTACTGTTAGAACAGAATATGGAGAAACAGAATGGTTCTCACTTGGCAAAGGTGTCAAGCATTTTATCACCCTACTTGTTCAACTTGTGTGCAGAAAATATACAAAAAGCTGGCTTAAAACTGATAGAAGGAGAAGTGATGATAGGAGGAAAGAACACCAACAATGTAAGATATGCAGATGACACTGTACTACGAGCAGAAAGCATGAAACCCAAACTCTCCTTGGAAGCCAAGATGACTAAATTGAGGCTGTCGTACTTTAGCCACACCACCAGAAGACATGAATCACTAGAAAAGACAATAATCCTAGGAAAGGTGGAGGGCAGTAGAAAGAGTGGAAGGTTGCACATCAGACGGATGGACTCAGGAAGATCACAGGTGTCAACCTGCAGGATCTGAGCAAAGAGGTTGAGAATCAGGAGTCGTGGAGACATCTCATTCACAGGGTTGCCATGAGCTGAAGTCAACCTGAAGGCAGCTAACAACAACAACAACAACAACAATCCCACTTTAACTATCATAGACCCATAGAAGTGAAAGGAACTGCAAGGGCCAGCTGGCTGCATCTTATGGAATCCTGGGATTTGTAATTTGATGAGCTACTAGAGGAGCACTCTGGGTGAGAATTCGAAGTGCACTTCCCTAAACGGCAAATCCCAGGACTTTATAGAATTTTGCCACAACAGTTATATTGGAATCGTAGCACTATAACAGTAGTGTGAAAGGGCTGCAGGTTGGTAGAAGGAATCAAAAGGGATGTATCCTGGGAAATACTAGGAGCCCCTTAATGTTTTTTTTAAAGGAGTGGGAATGGGAACAAGTGGTTTTCAGCATGGCTTGTCCAATCTGGACACTGACTTGTTGCATCTGATGGCGGCTGTACCCATTAATGTGACAGCAGTGACACTCTCTTCCTTTTACACCTTTATTTCTCTGACCTTGGGCCGAAAACAAGGCTGAATGTTTATGAGGCTGCAGCCCTTGCAATATTTATCGGTTGGAGTGGGAGTTCTGTGTGTGTGGAAGCCTTAAGTGAGGATTTTCTGCTTGGACTGGCCTGATGAAATATTAAAGACCTCTGAAGAAAGGAACAGCGTTCGTTCAGGAAAATCCACACTTGGTTGGCTAGGGGAAAGGGTTGAGAAGAGGTTGGTAGGAGGTTCAGAGAAGAGGATACCTGAAGCATGAAACTGATGTGGATGGGACAGGTGGGAACAGTGGTTAGAGGTGTGTGCAATAGTTTGGCACAGAACAGGAACCTCCAGAAGGGAGGGAAGGAGAGAAACCTGTTTGTACCAGCGACAGAAGGACTCCTGTTTTTATTGTTATATTGTGGTTAGTCTTGTTTCTCCTTCCTTTACAGGTATTATTTGAAAGGTGTTCAGAATCCAAGACTACCTTAAAACTGCACATCCCCCCCCCAGGAGGTGTATCCACACACAACAGTTTGATACCTCTTTAACTGCCATGGCTCCATCCTAGAGAACCCTGGGATTTGTACTTTCGTGGGGTACTTCATAACCTCCAACTCTCCTGATTTGGCAGGGACCATCCACATTAATCCTCTGCTGTCCCATTTTTTCTGCTGCTTTTAAAATGTCCCAGTTTCTCCTCCTCCCACTTGCCCCCTTTGTCCTCAGCTTACCTCTGTTGTTGCAAACTGAGTTCTAAGTGCAAAAGTAGTTTACGCTCAATTCCAAAGGAGGGAAAAGAGATGGGGGTGAAGTCTTGCTCTCCCCAGTGGTATATACTGACATAAATGTAGAAACATATAGGTAGGCAAAGATACAGTGTGTGAATATATTTATACTTATAGGTATATTTAATTACATATATTCTTTACTGTTACTATTATTATTGCTGGTTATTTCTGAGAATATTTTGTATGGCAAATTTTTATTTTTTTATAATTTCTTTATTGTTATTTTACTGATGGCTTTGTGATTAATCTTTACCCCTGTACTACTCTCTCATTAGAAATGTAAAGATTTGCTTTGTATATGCATTTAGGTTTCAGTGTATATATATATATATATATATATATATATATATAAAACAAATCTCATATTGAGATGAAAAAAGCATGCAAATTATGTAGCATTCACATTCTATTACATTCCATAGCCATTTCTGTTTGGCTGGAGAGCCCCATTTTTGTGTCGGGGAGCGTAGAGGGGGCAGGAATTATTCTGCGTTTTATGACCCTTTATAAAAAAGCTTGTTTTTTGGCCCACCAAAGGCTTGCATGGAGCCTCAAAAGACTGACTCTTTACTTTTAAGTTTCCGTCCACTGCGTTCCGGTACATGCCCAGGACATTAATTTTTGAGCCTTTTCACTGGTAACAAGAAGATCTGCTTTCATGTCCCCAAGGTTTTCTACACTCTGTTCTTCAAACCATCCTTTTGTACTTGCTCACAATGGCCATGCTTTCTGTGGGAACACGGTTGCCTGTTCTGGAGCTAATTTTAGTATTTAAGAGCAGTGGAGCGAGGTTTTGGGGATAGTGGCGGAAGAGTCTCCAACCTGTTGCATTCTAGATCTTTTCTAATAGCCAAGGTAGATTAAAATTCTCTTTTGTCCTATTGCCCACAGTTAATATAAAATATTTAAGAATTTAAATAATATCCTGATCTGGAAGATAGGATTCCTAAACATAAAAGTCCATTTTACTGTTGCTGATAGACCTGTTACGTGTGGTTGCTGTGTGCCTTCACCCTAAGGTGAACCAATAGTAGGGTTTTTCTTGGCATGTTTTGTCCAAAGGTGTTTTCTTTTGCCTTCCTAGTGCTAGTGTTAAAACAATGTGTGCAGGATGTGACTGTTGATGGTTATCACCCATGGCAGACAATACCCCTATCTGTGGAAGTAGTAAGGCAGAATCTGCACTGCAGAATTAATGCATCTTGACACTGCTTTAACTGTTATGACTCCATCTCATGGAATCCTGCGATTTGTAGTTTGCAGTGGCACCAGAGCTCTCTGGTAGAGAATGCTAAATATCTTGCAAAACTACAAATCCCAGAATTCCATAGCATTGAACCTTGGCAGTTAAAACGATGTCAAAATGCATTATTTGTGCAATGCCAATGCAGCCTAAGCTTATCACAAAGGTAGTCCTTCGTGTGATTTTGCATTACAACTAGGGTTGCCAGATCTCTTCAGCTTTCATGAGTCATCTCCAGGTGGCTGCACATTATCCAGCTTTGGTGGACTCAGCACCAGGCAAGGGAAAGGACTGTGCAAATCTACAGCTCAACCAGTGCAACACCAGATGGCTACAACTTGCAAGGCTTAATTAATTTGTTGTTGCAACTTGAAAAGGCCCACCATGGAAGTCTTACTTCTTCCGTCCTCTCCCAGTTGTTATGGTGTATCACTAGACTTTCCAAGGTAAACGAAATCTCAGGTCAGGCTATTTTGTTTTGTTTTGTTTTTCTGGTCAACTAACAACCTTAGCGCAGTTGGCTAGTCAATAAATAAAGAGAAAAATCCTTTTGCAGATCTTTTGAGGTTGCTGTCTTTCTGACCCTATGTCTTTCTTCTTTCCAGTTCCAGTCAAGCACCCCAGTTCTGAGCTTGCTGCTTCAGAACTATCTGTGGTTGTTCCTTGATCGGATTTATCAGCTAATTCCTTTTAACAGCTTTCTAATTTTTAAAGGGGGGGGATCTCACTTTATTGAACTTCAAGGAACCAAGCCTGCACCTGGCCCAGAGTGTATCCATATTTCACTCCACCAAATGCATCTGAGGAAGTAGACTGAAGTCTACGAAAGTGCATGCTGCCAATTTCTTTCTTTCAGATTGTCTCCAAGCTGCGACAAGATCTCTCTCCATATTACCAGTTATGCCATTTTGATCCCACTTTAATTGCTGCGGCTCCGTCCCGTGGAATGCTAGGATTTGTATTTTGGTGAGGTAGGTAAAATTCTTTCTGCCAGAGAGATCTAGTACACATTCCTTTAAATTGTACCACTGGAGCTTTCTAGCTGTGAATTCTCAGTCTCTGGTGATTGCAAATTCCAGGATTGTCTAGGATAAAGCTGTGGCAATTAAAGTGACAGCAAATTTCTGTAATTATGTAATGCAGATACAGTCCCAGTGCCCAGGTCGTTGGTCCAATCTGGGCAACTGTTAAAGCAGCAAGGAAAAGTATATTGCATTTCGGGGATGAGTAGCATCCCCACTATGGTTCTTGAAAGAATGGGGGAAAGATTATTCCAGGGCTTTGTCTAGGCTTTCTCTCCCCACCTTCCCATTCCACTGTTAAAGGTGAAGTGATGATGAGGGAAAGAATGATTGTCTTAACCAAATGGAGAAAGAAGTGTAGAAACCAGTGGGGAAAGGGAATGGCATGCACCTTGTTCCTAGCTATTAGTGCGCAAGCCCAGGAGGTTCATGAACATATGAAACTGCCTTCTACTAAGATCATTTTCTTGTTTATGACACTGACTGGAAACGGCCAAGGTTTAAGGCAGAAGCTTTTCCCAGCCATATATGAACACACCGGGAATTGAGTCCAGGACCTTTCCCACAGGCAGTATACAGTATTTGCTACCTTTTGGCTACTATAGCCCTGTTTTAGGTTCAGTGACTAAGATCTGTGCTTAAAATGAGAAAGGCTGTTGGAAATTCTTTGGGATTTACAGTGAGTTTGAAACCGGAATTATATTTATTAAATATGGTGGATTTAGACGATAGTAATGAACGAAAGCATGGAAATTTGACAAGTTATTTGGTAAGAGCAGCAAGGTTGGTTCTGGCAAGAAAGTGGAAAACTAATAACATTCCAGCATGAAAGGACCGAATAGAGAAAGTAATGGAAATAGCCCAATTAGATAAATTGACTAATCTGACAAAGGGAAAGCAAATGAATGTATTTATAGAAAATTTATAGTATATGTTCAACAATTAAAAGGAGATATTAATGTGATAGGGTTTTGATAGCTAGGTAATTGAAATTTGTTGTGTTTTATTTTGTTTTGTTTGTTCTTTTTTATATCTGTAAATTATGGAATGTGAAATAACATTAACAATAGGGTAAATGTCTAGGTAGGAAGAGGAATTTAGAAGATTAAGAGGAAGGAGAATACTGTAATTTAAGATACTAAATAGAGAGTAAACTGGAAGTTTTGTGTGTGTGTGTTTCTTTTTTCTTTTTCTTTCTTTTCTTTTTCTTTTTGGATTGGTTTTTTAAGGGGGAGGGGAAAAGGAATTGTTGGTGTTTGATTCTGTTATATGGTTGTATGTTCATGTCTATATCAATATTTGTTTATTTTTAGGTATCAAATTTTGAATGAAAATAATTTTAATTATAAAATTAGAAGGGCTGGGAGAACTGGGTACTCAAGTCCTTGGAAAATCACTGCCAGTAAGAGAAGATAGCACTGGCCTATGTGGCTTCCTCACATTAGATCAGGGTTGAGAGCAATTTGATTTAGGCCTTTTCACCTTTTTTCTAGGGCTGCAAAATTTGACCAAGAAGGTTTTATTTGGTATGGCTACTTTTTGAGGTAATTTGTGTTTTGGTGTGTTGATTGCCATAGGGACTGAAGAGAAAAAGAAGATTAAAGATGGCCTTTCCTTCTGATTACAAAGGGTATTTTTGGTTGTTAAATTATAGATCAACCCACACACTTCATTCATCATCTCAAAAAGTCATCTGTAATGAGGCTTTTGATCATAGGCAACCTTTTAAACACTTAATTGAATGATCAGATGAAAGAGGGATGGTCAATTAAAAAAAATAAATCCTTGAATTGGTTGCCAACCCCACCTTTTATTGACAAATGAATCAGAATAGGCTTTCAGAAGGGCCATGCTTGCTTATGTGTTTATTGGGATGAGGAAAGTCAGTGTTGTCCAAAGAACAGTCAGAGGCAGAGGCATTGGGTAAAAATGGCTGGTACAGTTGTGGCACTGAGGGACTGCTATGGGCAGAGTTCCTTCCCACATTGCTCTAGTAATGTTCTGGTGAAGCTTGGCAGTTCTTAAAGGGTTGAGCACCAGCCTGGCATAGTGGTTTGGGTGCTGACTACAACTCTGGAGACCAGGGTTCGATTCTCAGCTCAGTCATGAAACCCACTGGGTGACCTTGGGCAGGTCACACTCTCTCAGCCTCAGGGGAAGGCAATGGCAAATCTTGCTAAGAAAACCCCAGGATAGTATTATTTCTGTATAGTACTTTTGTTATCCTGTATTGGTTTAGGGTAAAATAATAAAAACAAATTGAAGGAGGCTGATACAATAAACAGAGTTACTTCTGAAAACTGCCCCATGCCGTAGATGTTATTAATGACTTAATGAAAAGAATTAATGACAAGAAGAAATCAGATCTTCACAAAATAAACAAAGATGCAATTATAAACAATGAAGCATATTAATTATTTGTAAATAGGGACCGGAATCCTGTTGGGGATTTACGTACCATAGTTATGGACCTGTGCAATGATTCCCATTCCAATCTTCCCAATCCCCGCTTACTGGGAAGCAGCCATCACAATCAGTTGGGACAGTGTCTATTCCCCTGTTGATCGGGAAGTAGCTGAATGAGGGGTCGGTCATTCAGAAGCGAATAACCTCATTCACGTATTCTGGGTTTGTTATTCACATTAGGGAACACTATCTCTGTGAGTTCGGTTGTTCACACATGCAAGCACCCAAATAAAAATGGAGTTGATGATGCAAATGTATTTGAAATATGTTCAAGGCATGCAGAGTTTAATCCCAGGTTTATTTTCACTGGTTATTCACTCTGCTGATGATGCAAATCTTTTTGAAAAACTCAGAAAAAAAAACTGGTTTTAATTATCCCGGGTTAAATGGTTTTTGTTTTTTTTTTTTGCCCCCCCCCCCCCCCCCAAACCCCATAATTGAGTGCATTCAGGATGCATGTGAATGAAAGAGATTCAACCCAGATTCATCCTGGATTATTTTCACTGTGAATAATCCTAACTATCACCTCTTCTCGAGTTGCGAGTGATCTCCGGTATAACATGGATAAGCAGGAGCCCATTGCAATTCCTTTTCATGCTAAGATGGTGGGACTGTCAGCCAGCTGCTTTCTGATCAACAAGGGAGCAGACCCCCTCCTCGATAAATCACAGTGGCTGCTGCCCAGTAAATGGGGATTGGGGGACTTTCACAGAGGCCACATGGCTTTTACACAAGAGAATGTGAATAGGAAACAACTACATGTGTGTAACTCTAGTTTACATACCTGCAACTGCCCAACAGGATTCTGGCCAATATTAATAGATGGGATGTTTGTATTTTATTTCCACGACATTTATTTATTTATTGGATTTATATCCCAATATGGGATTCAAGGCAGCTCTCCCATTTCCTCTCTCCCATATTTCATTTCTATAATAAATGAAATATGGCATGGTGCAGTGGTTTGAAAGACGGATAAGGACTCCAGAAGACCATGGTTTGCATTCCCGCTTAGCTCTGGAATCCTACTGAGGGATCTTGGGCAAGTCACACTATTTCAGGAAGGTAATGGCCAACCCCTCCTGAATAAATCTTGCCAAGAAAACCCTAGGAGAAAGTCGCCATAGATCGGAGTCAGCTTGAAGGCAGGTAACAGCAAATAAGATGTCTAAAAATAAAATGGAGCCTTTCTACTGGTAAGATTCTAGGTTATGTGCAAGTACAACAATCCCATAGAGTCCACAACTGCCAGTGCAGCCCAATTTCTTAACACTGTGTGTGTCCATGTGCATTATTATGAGGGAGCTATGATAGAGGAGTGGCTCAATGCTAGAGTAGCTGTGCATCAAGGTGGCATGACTTTCTCCAGAGTCGTTATCACATGGGGGAAACGGGGGATAATTGGAAGGTCAATGCAGTGTGATCCTGGATGCAATCATGCGGATTCATGTTATTGCGTGAGAGATTATCACACGTAATCAAAGTCAATGCTAGGCTAATTTGAACCCACTCCAGGGTCAACAGATAGATGTGTAAATTTGGGGAAATACAGAATTTACAAATCCTTTTCCACTCCAAAGTTGCGTTCAAATCGAATTTGGTAGGTATGGAACGCATGTCTCAGTTGCCCTTGGATTGCCTTCAAATCAGACTACAATTCCCAAGCTCCTTTGCTGACTGCAATTTTTCCCTCCCTCCCTCCGGGTGTGGAGTGCTTTTCTCTCAGCCTCTCGGAGTACTGTATTTCTGGAGCTGTTTTGGGGATGAAGCAGCCCTCCCTCCCCACAGAGAGACACACACACTGCCTCCGTCCCTCCTCCTCTCACCCTTTCTGGCTCTTTCCCTTTGCAAAACTCATCCTCTCCAACTGGAGGGAAGGGATTGGCTCTCTCTTTCTCTCTCGTGACCCTGTCACAGGGTTTTCTTGGCAAGTTTATTCAAATGGGGTTTACCGTTGCCATTTTCTGAGGAGGCTGAGAGAGTGTGACTTGCACCAGGTCACCCAGTGGGATTCCATCCCTGCCTTCTAGAGCAGGGGTCAGCAAACTAAGGCCCGCAGGCTGGATCCGGCCCGCCGAGGCCTTGAGACTGGCCCCAGCCCAGTTCTGCCACCCCCGCCGCAGCTTCCGTGCCACTCCAGGCACCCGCGGGGCCTCGCTGCCCTCCTCCTCCACCGCGCATGGCCGCACAGAGGAGGCGGAGGAAGAGGAGGCCAGTGAGGCCTGGGGCGGAAGAGGTGAAGGTGGAGGCGGCGCCTCCTGTGTGTGGCCGCGCCACCCTCCCCACAGCCTCCTCCCTCCCTCTCGGCCTCTGTGGAGGCCAAAGCCTCCGCAGGGGCCAAGAAGGGGTGCGCGGGGCTGCCAGCGATTGCAGCGATCGCTGCTGGCCTCCTCCCTCCTTATTTATTTATTTATTGGCTTCGGCCGATCAGTTGTCTGAGGGACAGCAACCCGGCCCCTGGCTCAAAAAGGTTGCCTACACCTGTTCTAGAGCCATAGTCCAATGCTCAAACCAGTTGCTTTGGACTGATTTTGAATTGGGGAATTGCCTAAATAACGTGAAATAAGGGGTAATGAATGCACAAATAAAGTGAATTGCCTTCATAACGTGAAATAAAAAGTAATGAATGAACAAATAATGTGAATTGCCTAAATAATGTGAAATAAAGGGTAATGAATGAACAAATAATGTGAAACAAGGCTAAAACACGGGAACCGGAGGCAAGCCCCGCCGGAAGTGTAAAAAGGTCACGATCCAATTCGACTCTCACTGCGCATGTGCAGGGATGCTAATTTGAATTCTAGACTACAAAGGGCACATAGTCATATGATCACTTCCTTTGCATTCACGCTACTTTGGCTTTGGGATGGGTGCTGTGTTCTTCTGTGCGTTTGATAACCATCCACATAATAGCTTTCATTTTCAAATTGGCCCTACTTTCTTTTCTTTCAAAATTAAGAGACATTCCTCCCATGTGATAACGTCCCAGGTGGCATCACAAGGGAGACAGATGAAAACACAAATTGTTCTGAATGGTACTGCAAGACTTTTTAAAGGGTGGGCCATATCAGGTGTGCAATTCTACTTCAGACAGCAAAACATCTGGGCTCAGCACTGACAGAGATGATGGGCAAACTGGCTGCCTTAGATTAAAAGCCACAGGATAGCTCTGGGCAGATTAATTCCCCTGTTGTTCACCCTCAGAAGTTCTGGAAATGCCCTGAGCATGGAGTTAAATCCACTCATCCCTTAGGACACAGAAATCAAAAATGTGGGATGAAGTTGTCGTATCCCATTGTTTTCCTGTTGGTTTGCTTGTCAGTTATAAATAAACCTTCAATGGCCAACAGGAGTGGCTAGCATAGCAGGGAAGCAGCCAAGTTTCATTCTTGTAACATGAGGGCGCTAGTGCATAAATGTGCTATCCTGAAAACGAGCAGGGTGCTGCATCAATTCTTCTCCAAAGGCAAGAATCCAGCAGCTCTAGTCCTTCAGGTAGCTTCAAATGCATCCAGGCCATCTCACCCCTCTCACAGCAATACTTCACTCAAACAGTAAAGCACCTCTTTTCAATCTTTAGCAATAGCAATAGCAATAGCAAGTACATTTCTATATGGCTTATCAGTGCACTTAAGCACTCCCTGAGTGATTTACAATGTGTATGCTACTTGCCCCCAACAAGCTGGGTACTCATTTTAATGACCTAAGGAACGATGCCAGGCTGAGACGACCCAGAGCCCCAGGCTGGTATTGAACTCACAACCTTGTGGTTTGTGAGCGAGTGGCTGCAGAACAGGCATTTAACCACAGATGAAAGTTGGGACACATATGTCCCAGCAACCTCAGAGTGTGTTTAAGATGGCAAGAGTTATTAATGAGGAAGAACACAAGCAAAGAGAGGCTGCAGCAATTTGCATTTGCCTGAGCTTCCTGGGAAGGGCACAATTCCACACGGTCCTCTCTTCTCCTCCCTTCCTTGCAGAGTGGAAACTACTTTTGCATTTCAAATTCCATTTGCAGCAATTGAAGTAAGCTGAAGACAAAGGGGAAAGTAGGATGAGAAGAAGGAAACAGACATTTTAAAAGCAGGTGAAAAAGTGGGATGACAGAGGATTAATCATAACTGTTCCTGATTAAATTGGGACAGTTGGAGGATAGGTTGTCTGTACAGCTTGCCCTCCAGATTTGCAGTTTTGACTTTTGCAAATTTGATTATTTGTAGATTTGGTTAATATGTTATCTCTAGGAATCTCTAGGTCCTCCAGCATGACTCTGCAAGATGTTGGCCATAAAGTTACACTGAAGAACCCAGAGATTCCTAGAAAGGTTTTCTCTCAGGTTAAAAAAGAAACAGTTTATTTTTTAATTGGTGTTTTTTTCCCACTTTCACAGGGATCCTTTGCCCCTAACTCCAGCACCTGTGGAGGGCCCCCTATATTACCATTGCAGAGAGAAATAAGCTAAATAAGCTAAAGGCCTGCAATTAATACAGATAGAAAGAACATGACTAGAGGAATACATTACTGCTGTACTATTTGAGAACTGGGAGGAACAGGCATACTCTGAGACCCTAATTTCAGAGCTAGCATGAGTCATAGATCCTGAGGCCCTGCAGCTCCTAAGCCAGAATGAGAACACTACAGCTCTCCAGACCCAGCATGACCTATGGTCAGGGATGATGAGAGTTTGAGTCCAATAACATCCAGAGGACCACAGCTTCTTCATCTTTTCCCTAGGTGCAACTCAAGTTAGGCTGCAAAATAAAACACACAAAACCAATGTTGTAAAAATACAGGTTTATTCCCCACCATATGCCCACCCCCAGCCCTTTTACCCTCCCCCCAAAAAACTTTTCACACCCCACCCTTGTCCCCCCATCAGTAGCAGTGCCCTTCTTCTTCAGTTATGTGGGCACCATAGTCAGTTCTGTATAGCTGATGTACATCACCTTAGGGAGGCCTGCAAAAGACACAAAATGGAGAAGTGTTAGACAAAGATACATAGGTGAAGGGAAGAGGGTCACGCTGGGACCCAGAGTGGAAGACTGGGCTGGGTTGTGGAATTTGAGGGATGAGGGCGGGAAGTTTTTGCTGTTATTCTCAACATTTGGTCCTCCAGACCAGGGGGTTGGGACTTCTGCTCCCAGAATCCTTGATCCTAGGCTATATTGGGAATAGAAGCCCAAAACACCTGGGCTGGAAGAGCACAGGTTGAGAACCATTGCTCCTTACCCCTTTGTTGTCTTTATTGTTGTCATGGTTAAAAGGTAGTGAAAAGGTGGATCCCACCCCCCTTTCCGCCTACTCCCATGCATGTTTATGGAAGAAGCACACTTCTTCAGAATCTCCCTTGCTCTGAAAAGGAGTCTAGTTTGACTCCCCTTCTCTGTTCTCCTGCTTCCAGGCAAAGATCTTTACTATTCAGGTAGGCTTCTGGCAACCGATCTTGCTTGGAAGGGGTTTCTAACTGGGTGGGTGGGTGCTATATTTTTCTGTTTTTGGTGCATTTTAAAATAGTGTTTTATATAGGTTCACCAAAATCCTGTGTCACCATTTACACAATGTAACTTTACATACGCTTGGCTAACTAGCAGAGACTAAGGAACCCTGCTAGTGGATTGTGAAGGTGCACAATAATGGCATAATGGCAAGAGTGCCTGATGTGCATTGATGCCTGATGAGCATCGGTCCCACAAAACCAAAAGAAAAATCAAAATATTTTTTTGTGCCTGTCAGTGCCCCCAGACATCCTCTAGCTGACATGAGGGCATTCTCACGGGTCGCCATAATTGTCCACTATTACCAGGGACAAAATGTAGGAGAGGACTTGGTTAAAAACAAGAAGTGAGCAAAAGTAACTTTTTGTTCATTTCTTGTTCACGTCACTTAAAAAGACTACCAAAATGTATTGGAAATGTCACACACAACCGTTAAAGAGCTTTTGGGGACAATTTTTATTTTATTTTATTTTTTTACCAGGGCCCCCTCTAACCTTGACCGAAATGAACCCCACACTTTAGAGAGGTTACAGTATTTGGGTGAATTCTGGAGCAAATATCTTTGGACTGGGGGGGGGGGGTTGGGGACCACATCTTGCCCAGCCTGATATAGAATTCTCATATCACAAGTAATATATCCCTAAACACTAGACCCTGGATCGACATAGGAAGTGAAAGGCCTAACCTTCATGTCCTGTTAGTGGGGAAACAAGGCCTTTGGCCAGTGACTTTTGAAAACAGGAATTCCTTGCTAGGTTAGCCCCAAGTATATCACCTCTGGAATCTATTTTCTTACAGCTGGGCTGGATACATGTTCAAATAAATGATTGAACAAGTGAGATGGGAGAAAGCTGGATTCCTGCCTCTCTTTCATTGCATGCATATGACCAGAAACTGGTGCTGTTAGATGGAGAACTGAGGCCAGGGAAGATAGTTATGAATAAGTCAGTGGTTCCCAAGCTTTTCTATGCCCCACACTCCTAGGAAATGTTTGTAATGTTTGCACCCCCTGAAAAAGTAGTATCTCATTTGAAAATGTAGCAGTCTAATTTTTAATTTTTGAACCACAGACTGAGCCACATACAATACTGTGGGTGAACAAATAGAATTTTTTTTTAAAAAATAAGCTTTTAAAAGGCAAATCTAAATTGAATACAGTACTTAGATCCTAATTTATTCAGAAAAAATATAAACAGTAAAATAAATCCCAATTTTGAACATAAAATTCAATGCTTTCTTTGTTCTTGCTTCTCATTTATGATCCCCCCCCCCCAAATGTGGACTTTCTTGCTGAGTGCAGTCTGCAAGCCTGCATCTGGATTGTTGAGTGATGACTTGTGATTCAAGGACACTAGCCACTCTTTGTTGCACCCCAAGTTGGGAGCCCCTAGCATAAGAGAAGTCATCTTTCATGTACCTGAAAAATGGAGTAGTGTCTAATGGGATAGAAGGAGGGGAGGGAGCGTGACGAGGCCAGGTTCCTGCACCTTGCCTTGTTTTCTACCCTTGCTTGGTCAGGCGTACGCTCTTGGCTGTGATGCAGCGCAAGGCGCTGGAGCCCTCGCCATCTGCTCTGGGACATTGTCGCCCACAGAGAGTGGCTATTAATATTCCAGAGTGTCCTGCCCTCCCCCATAGAAAGCCAGTGTCTGGGGGTCTCCCCCAGACTGTTGGCAGCTGCAGAGAACAAGATGGATCAAAGTGCATTCCTCTTTGGTGAAGGATGGATAATGTCAGAATAAGGCATTCCTTATTGTAGGACAGATAATGCCAGAAGATGCTTCTTTTCCTAGGTTCCAATAGCCCCCATTAATATTCAGAAGATGGAGTGCGGAGTCTAAGACTACCTCCCTGTTATTTACTTGTTTATTTAATACTCCACCTTTTTAACACCAAAAAAAAAAAAGAAAAAAGAAAAAAAAAGAGGCAAGGTCAAGGCTAATAAATAAAACACAGATTAAAAACATTAAAGCATAACATACAAATGTAATGCCTTCTGCCCTGGATTCTCTTGTTCCCCTGAGGCCAGGACGGTTGACAAAAAAGCACTCTACATGGGATGTGAGACATCACCATTTTTATAATTGCTGCCCATATCAAGTATGGGGGCCAGATCCCAGAGCTGGCTCTGAGACTCCAGTTTTTGTGGGCAGGAGGTGATGGTGCAAAGTCTTCAGTTTTGGGGGTCTCATCTCCAGACAAGAGGAAAGAACAGTGTGAAAATCTCCAGGTTTGTGTGTATGTGTATGGGTTTACTTAGCTTCCTTTCCATTCATTGTGGCACAAGGGCTTACCCTCAACTCTGCTCTGCAAACATCTTCTGGCTAGAATAAAAAAGGCTAAGTTAAATGTTCCTTATACCATTTCCATAGGTAGCCAAGAAAGAATAATCTCAGAAACAACAGCCCCTTTAGCTGAGATTTCTGTTTCAATTTCCAAATAGGAAAATATGTGTGTGTGTGTGTGTGTGGTGTATATATTTATGTATAGTTTGTACTCAATGCAAAAACATTTAATGACATTGCTAGGGGCTGTTCCTGGGTCTCAGGTTTATGCCTGGGACAATCCCTAACTGCCAACCCTAGGTCTGGGCCCTAGAGATCCCATCTACTTTCAACCTGAGTCTTGGTGAAATTCAGGTCTACACTGGGGAGGAGAACCCCAACAACCATCTGATCTTGTTTCATCAGAAGCCATAAGCAGTTGTTTCAGTTTTGTAAATCAAAAGCATGAATCCCCATAACTTTGGTCCTTACAGAGCCACTCCTACGGCCAGAGCTTGGAAACTGCATGTTCAAGATTTTTTTGAGCTATCACAGGGTATTACTATCTAAGCCTATGAAAAGCAGCGGGAATCTTGTTAGTCCTTGATTCTTCCTTGCTCCCCATTTCTATACCAATCTAAACTAGCAATCAGCTTATCCCCATCCCTGACTGGCTCTCTGTTCTTTCATTTTATGGTTATACAGCAGAAGAAGCAAGAAGAGGCTCTCCCCATGTCTTCTGGGATTCCCAAAGGATTCCTGTCATAGTTGCAAACTTTAAATGCTACATCTGTTAGTGTAGGACCCAGGTAATAACTGATGAGGCCTTTTTTTAAATCAGTGAAGGAAATTTTCCATCAGTAGGCCTGATGTTTAACAATATGCTAGGTGATATTTGGAGGCTATTTTGCTTTAACATATTAAAGATGGCATGGCATTTTCTTCCAATGATGAGTGGCATCTTTTATTTATTAAGCTGTAAAGTATCCCATGTTCCAATTCTCCCCCTCTTCTCTAGCTCTTAATGCAAGAAGGAAGGTGAGAGTGCTGCCTTGAAAAGTTTTGGTTACGGTATATATCTGTTGTTCTTGTATGCCTTCAAGCCATTGCTTACTTATGGCAAACCTGTCATGGAGTTGTTCAGAGGTGGTTTGCCAGTGCAAAAAAGAATGAGTATTGCCCAAGGTCACCCAGTGGGTTTCCATGGCTGAGTGGGGATTTGAAGGCTTGCCTCCAGAGTCATAATCCAGTGTTCAAAAGCAAACCTTGAATTTGTCATTTTATATAAGGGACACTATTTTACTACACCACTGTATTTAATGGGCCTTGAGCATCCATGGATTTTGCTATCTATGGAGGGTCCTGGAACCAAATCCCAGCAGATACCCACCATATTTTGAATGGCATAATCTGTGTAACTATGTTTGATGCTTAGCCTATCATGCATTGTGAAGAGGTTGCCCCTTGTAACATTAGCCAGGCTTACCCCCAATGAAATCACATGGGGCTGTCCTTTGGTCTCAGGTTTTTGTACTGAAATCTCAGGGTCTAGGGTAGTCTTGACCTGGTAACCCTAGCTGAAAGGTAAATCATTATATGCTGCTGTGAAAGCCTTCCTTTCTATAAAGCCCCAAGGCACAGTGGTGAGGGTGGGAGCAGTTATGGGGACTTTGTGGGTGCAGGAAAGGGGGGGGGACTGAAGGGTACTTACAGGGCAGGCGGAGGTCAGTAGGAGGCACGTCAGGTGGGGTCGTCAAAGAGCAAATAAGATAGCGATACCTACTTTTTGGCTACTTACTGTCCGGTTTCTCATCTTTGCTTTCTCCATTTTGGGCACCCTTCTGCGAGAGTCTGGAGGAGGCATTGACAGCCGTGGCGGCTGCTTTGAAACTGCGCTTGCGCTTCTGGACATTCTGCTCTGGGTGGAAGATGATAACATAGACTTTGGGTACGTAGAGCATCCCGAGGGAAACCGAGGCGCTCAGGCTCATAGAGACGGTCAGTGTTGTTGTCTGAATGTAGATCTGAAGGAGGGGGTGGGAGGGATAGAGAAAAATAACAATTGGTTGCTTGCCACCAAAGCAGGAAGGGGAGAGGGCTTCATCTTTCCAAACTATTGGCTTAGGACCAATTGATACCAGAGTTTGGGAAAATTCTGATTTTGGACTACAAATTACATTTATTTGGTGGCCATGCAGGCTGTGGGATTCTGTGGACTGTAGTCCCAAATATAACTTTTCCAAGCTGTGGTATGTACAACCAGAAGGATGTAGTGGTACACCTTATAGTGTCCTAAATCACCTTAGGCAACAGGTGGGGGAGCAGTTGTCTTTGAGATCTCCTTGCTATTTCAAAAAGCTCTGTGCCTAAAAAACCAGCATGCCAAACAGGGAGAGTCCTCCTGAATAAGACTCTACGAACAGAGGGGGTTTTCAAGTAGAAACATTCAAATCGCCAACCTGAAGCTGAAGTGGTACAGTCCATCACAGACTGGTTCTGCCAAATGGGCTCCATGTTGAAAACATAAAGGCAAAAGAGTTTGCCATGGAAGGGGCCCTGAGGTGGGTGTCTTCACTTACTCCTGTGTGCACTTATCAGAAGCGAAAGCATTCCTTGTTTCTGTGGCTTGCATCCTTCCGAGGTCGCTAAAATGAGTACCCAGACTGTTGGGGGCAAATTAGCTTACTTGCTAATTAGCTTACTTGCTGTTCACCGCTATGATCTTTGGAATAGCGGTATATAAATAAAAACAAAAACAAAAACAAAAAACATCTAAGCAAGGCTGCAGAGTTTGGTTTGTCTAAGCCTGCTGGGTTGGATTGATTTAAATGCGCAAAACTCAGTAACTGATCAGACTGCTTTGGTGTTTTGACACCTCTGGAGTGGCTGAACCTTTAGCCCTTGAATTGTTTCAGGCTATCTCTCCCACAGTCCTGTACTGTTCCCCATCCAAGTGATGAAAGTTCTAGGGCAAAGCATCTGTAAATTTACATAAGTATTGACCCTCTATTCAGCAGTTGATTCATTGGCTCTACTCGAGCTGAGGCTACCAATTCGATGCCCACCATTATACTGTATGTAAAAGTGTTAACAAAACTTTGACCACTTCATCAAAGAGACAGCAACTGAGTCAGGAAGCAACCATTTTGAATCAAAGGGTGAGGTAGGTAGGTTGTTTAGTCCTTTCTTCACTGGTCATTTTGCTCTTCAACATTGTCCTCTCTGCCAATTTGTTCCTCTCTGTCCTCCACTCATGGGGCTTTAGGTGTTATTCACAATACAGCAGGAATCTTGTGTGCCACAGATGGGCTTTGGCTACTCTCTATGCATTCTGCCATATACTCTCCTACTGTCTATGTCTGGTAGGGATAATCCCAGTTAATCTTCTGTCATTTCACTTTTTCGGCTACTTCAAAATGTCCCAGTTTCACCCTCTTTCTCCCTTTTGTCCTCAACCTACTTCAATTGCTGCAAAATTGGTTATAGGAAAAAAATAGTTTGCAGTAAATTAATTTAGTACATGGGAGATGTGGGGAGGGAAAGGAATCTTGCCCTTCCTGGTTGGTGCAGGCAAAAGTAACCTGCTGCAGCCTTTCCTAGCTTGTGTTTTCTCCCTCGTTAATAACTGCCGGTCTGCACAGGGCCTTAGTTTTCATCTGTGAAATGTTGAAATACCCTGCCCTGCATCAAAAAGCCACTGATCTGCTCAAATGGAAGAATCCTCAGATTCTGGGTTGGCCCTACCATTAGACAAAGTGAGGTGTCCACTTTTGGAACAAGTGTAGGGTGTCATGAAAAGGCAGCAAGTAGTTAGTTACTTTTTATTGTACTTATTCTGTTGCTAGGGATGAAGATAGCTGCTTATGGAATTTTCAGCCTCCAGGACCAAAATAATTTGATTTGTTTTAGGTAACCAAGAAATCAGAAGCAGACTAAGAATGGGGAGGGCTGCCATGCAAGAACTAGGAAAGATCCTAAAATGCAAAGATATACAACTGAGCATGAAAGTTAGAATCATACAAGCCATTGTATTCCCTATTACCACATATGAATGTAAGAGCTGTACAGTTAAGAAGGTGGATAGGAAGAAAATAAATTCATTTCAGATGTGGTGCTAGCAAAGAGTACTAAGGAGTCTGTGGACAGCCAAAAAGACAAAGGAGATTACCGCACTAGGGTAAAAGCGTTCCCCAATGAGTTCTCACGGGCGCGAGCCTGGAACGTGATGAGCGCCAGAACGCTAGTTTACCGCACAGCGGAATGCCGCCGCCGTTGCCGGGCATTCCAAATGTGTTCCCAATGTGTTCCAGGGACGCCATTTCTGGGAACGGTTCAAAACCGTTCCCAGAAATGGCCTCCCTGGAACACATTGGGAACACATTGGGAACACATTTGGAACGTCCGGCGGTTATGGCGGCATTCCGCTGTGCGGTAAACTAGCATTCTGGCCCTCATCACGTTCCAGGCTCGCGCTTGTGAGAACGCATTGGGGAACGCTTTTACCCTAGTGTGGTAATCTCCAAACAATTGGATCTTAGAACAGATCAAGCCTGAAATCTCCCTGGGAGCCAAGATGACTAAACTGAAACTGTTGTACTCTGGTCACATCATGAGAAGGCACAACTTACTGGAAAAAACAATAATGCTAAGAAGGGTGGAGGGAAGCAGAAAGAGAGGAAGGCCACATGCTAGAGGGATTAACTCTATTAAGGAGATCACAGGCATGAATTTACAGGACCTGAGCAGAGCAGTGGAGGATAGGGAATCTTGGAGATGTCTCATCCACCGGGTTGCCATATATTGAGAGCAACTTGAGGGCAGTTAACAACAACAAAAACTTTGATTTGGGTGGATGGGACTGCCATTCGCTGCTCTGCCTCAGGCAGCAAAATGTCTCAACCATGTCATTAAAACATAAACACACACACCTATCAGTTCTTCATTATTTTGCATATTTAATTTCTACATTGTTCTTGCGCCTCTTGGCAGAATGGAGATTTGCGTCCCAAGTCTCCTTGGAACAAATCGAATGTTCTGTTCAGCATCATATCAGCAATCTTATATTCCTCAGACATGGCCCACATATACAAATCCTTTTCTTTTATGGCAGAACTGGATGTTTTAGGAGAATGTCATAGCCCTATTTCTCTTTCCAGAACTTCTATACGAGTCAGAGAAGAACATGGAGGTGAAAGATGTTATCATGCTATTAAGTTTCTCACCTTTCTCACACTCACGTTCAATTATTTGCTGTAATGTTTTCACAGGAGGTCACCCAGGATGGTAAAAGGTCTGGAAATAAAGCCTTTTGAGAAATGTATTAGGGTAGTTCAGCTTGGAGAAGAGAAGATTGAGAGGTTATGTGGAAGATGGGGTGAGCTTGTTTTCTCCTGCTCCAGAGATTACAACATGAATCAATTGATTTCAAGAAAAAATATTCCACCTATACATTAGGAATAACCTTTTTACCAAAGAATTATTTCACAGTGGAACAGACTGCCTTGGAGAGTGATGGAGTTTCCTTCTTTAGAGGTCGTTAAACAGAGGTTGGATGGGTGTCTTTCAAGAGTGCTTTAGTTATGTGTACTTACATTGCAGGGGGTTGGACTAGGTATCTTTTGTGGCACTTCCAGCTGTATGATCCTTTGATTGTGTTTTCAATTGGGAGATGGGTGAAACAAGTACAGTGTGTCATCCATTATGTATATCTTAGCCTGGGGTGGGGAACCTGTGGTCCTCCCCACACTGAACTACAATCCCTATCATCCCTGACTACTGGTTGAGCTGGCTGGGGCTGATGGGAGTTGGAGTCCAACAGCAGTTAGAGGACCACTCTCCACTCTTGATCCACTCAATTTCTTTTGCATTTTTTTTAAGGGAAGGCAGCATATTCCACTGTCAAACAGCTCTTACTGTCAGGAAGATCTTCCTCATGTTGAGATGGAATCTCTTTATCCGTAGTTTGAATCCATTGCTCCATCCTCAATATGCCATCCCTTCAACTACTGAAACAGTGCTATTATATCACTTTTTACCCTTCTCTTCTCCACGCTAAACATACCCAGCTCCCTAAATTTCTCCTCATAAGGCATGGTTTCCAGACCTTTCATCATTTCAGTCACCCTCCTTTGGGCACGTTCCAGTTTGTCAACATCATTTTTGAACTGGGGTGCCCAGAACTGCACACAGTGTTCCAGATGAGCCCTGACCAAAGCAGAATAGAGTAGTACTATTACTTCCGTCAATCTAGACACTATACTTCTATTGATGCAGCCTAGAATCGTATTGGCTTTTTTAGCAGTCACATCACTGTTGATGCATGTTTTTGTCTGTAGCATCTCTCTACATGGCACAGATATATGCTGTTTATGGGGCTGAAATGAGGCTGCCACTATATGGGATTGATATTTTGCTTTGTTTTTGACCAGCAAACACTGCAAACAAAAGAGCTGTTGTGAGAGAAGGTCTTTATAAAGCTTCTAGTCATATGCTTTCATCTCCTGCTTCCATATGCTTCCATCTCTAGTCATATGCTTCCATCTCACCCAAACTGCTATCACATGTGTTGGTGAGGAGATACAGGATTCCTGTAGCTTTTTCCCTGAGGGGAGATAAGCTGTTTGGGGACAGCAATACTGACTGGACAAAACAGCAGAAGGAGAAAGATATAATGCTCTCCCCTCCCACTTTGAAATGGTCAGTCTTCCAGAACTAATTCTTAATTCTTTAAAAGTAACACACTCCAAGAATCATACACCATTACTTATCACCTGATTCCGTTCTGAACATCTTGCCTTGGCTTGCTTTCTCTGTATCCCTGGCTCTCCCTACCCTGTTCTCTTCCCTTTATAACCTGTTTCTCGGTCCAGTTGGTCCCACCTTCTCTGCTGACTGTGAAGTGCCGAAGAAGATGGGCACAAAGGCCAGCCAGACGATGCAGGTTGTGTACATGGTGAAGCCAATGGGCTTGGCCTCATTGAAGTTCTCGGGCACGCCGCGGGCCTTGATGGCATAGACGGTGCAGGTGACCATCAGGATGATACTGTAGCTGAGGCAAGAGATGATGGAGAGGTCGGACATGTCGCACTTCAGCACCCCCTGGGCGAACTCTGGGTTGGGCGTACGCTGCTCTTCATAGTCAATAATGCTATGCGGAGGCGAGACCCCCAGCCAAATGACCACAGCCACAATTTGCACTGACATGAGGCTGAAAGTGATGACCAGCTGTGAAGTGGGGCTGATGAACTTGGGTGGAGTCACAGACTTCTTGCCTTGCTCAAAGATGCGGTAGATGCGGTTGGTTTTGGTCAGTAAAGCTGAGTAGCTAATGGCCATGCCTAAGCCTAAGAAAAGGCGCCGGAAGGCGCAGACGCCCACCCCAGGCTCAGCGATCATCAGAAAAGTGATGGAGTAGATGAGGAAAATCCCTGTGAGGAGGACGTAGCTCAGCTCACGGCCTGAAGCTCGAACGATGGGAGTGTCGTTGAACCGGATGAAGGTGATGACAATGAAGGTGGTGCCGAGGATGCCCAGAATGGCCAAGAAAATGGGCAGCACAGCCCAGGGGGAGCTCCACTCCAGCTTGACAATGGGCGTTGGGCGGCAGGCTGTGCGGTTGAGGTTGGGCCTCATGTCGAAGGGGCACATCTCGCAGGTGAACTCATCCAGTTGGTACTGGTAACCATCACACAGCTCACAGTGCCAGCAGCAAGGGACTCCCTTCACCATCTTCTTCCTCTCACCTGGATTGCAGGGAAGGCTGCATACTGAAGAGGGGATTTCTTTCTGGCCCCCTGACCACTGCATTTCCTCAATCTAAGGGAAATAAGAGAACAAATCCCACAGACATGGTTTTCAAAGGGATCTCAGTGCTTTTTAGAAGGTTATCAGGGGTTCATAATTGAGAAGACTCATACTGACAGACCAATTTTCTTGAAAGACAGTTTGTCCCTTGGGACTCATCTTCCCATGAGACATACAGCCTCAAGGGATTCTTGCATAGGGACTAGGCCAGGCTCTCCATTCACCTGGGCTGGGAAAGAGGCCTTAATCTGCTTGGCTGCCAGTTTGAACTGAGGCTGTCCAAGAATATGATGCAGAATCCTTTGCAAAACAGAAGGTTCCATGGCAGATTCCAAAAGGTAGTCCTTACCAGAGAGGGCATGCATCACTGTGGCTTAAAATATGCCATAAATCAGGGGTGGGTGCGTAAGGATAGTCTAGGAGACAGCCACCTTATTTTCTACCTCCCCTGTGAGTTTTATAATTCTATTTGCAGCCTAAACAAAGTGTGTGTGTGTGTGTTCTGGGTGGCATAACACTAAACAGAAAACTGCACCCACAGGAGTCCTCTGAAGACACAGCCCCCAGGAGACTGCACAAAGGTCCCTTGCAGGTCAACTGTGGTCCATGTGCTGCTCAATTCCCACCTTTGTGTTAAAGGTACAACATTTGAAAAGTACTGCTGCAGCTATCCAGAGGAGAAAACTTTGTAATACTAAAAAAGCTACAGTTCTGTGGGTACAATTTGTTTTTATTTTTCAGATTTGTAGCCCCTTGTTTGGGAGCCTTTGTTAGCTGGTAAGTGATATATAAACACCATAGATAGATAGATAGATAGATAGATAGATAGATAGATAGATAGACAGACAGACATTCTTTATTACATGCCTGGGAAGCAGATGAGGTTGGAAGTGTGACTGGTTCTAAGAAGCTGTACAGACTGCCCTGAAAGGGCGGTCTGCATCCGCCTGTTTTTGCCCCACATGGAGGCAGCACCAACCAAATGGCACAGCCTCTGGGAGGCATTAAAAAACCCGCTCATGGTGGGTTCTTTTTGTGCCATGCACGGGGCACCATTGCTGCTCTCATGTGCAATGATGACGTCCATGCCTTTTGGATGCTGTGCTGCACGTATGTCATCATGATGGCCACCATGCTGATGGGAGTGAGCCAAGATGGCATCCGGATGGCATGGTAGAGCTTGGGAGCGTGCAGATGCTCTGCTCTCTGAGCCCTAAAATTGGCCCCAGGACAGCACTTTGTGCCAGTCTGTACCAGGCCTAAGTTACTCAGTAACCTTTAAAGCTGATTTGGAGCTACCTTGTGCTTTCCAAATGAACTTTATCCACTGCAGTATGCCAGCTCTGGCACATCTCCTATATGTCCTTTCTTTTCCGCCTTTGTGGCTGGCTGTAGCTCTACACAAGTCATTTCTTGTGCATGAGTGACGTTGTAGGTACAGTTGTACAGCTGACTGTATCACAGTTAGTCACATTTTTCTAGTGGTGGCTGTTAGCTTCCACATCAGTGAGGCAGTGAAAGAATTCTGTGTTTGGGGCTGAAACTCAAAGGAATAGCCCATGGTGCTGAACCTTTGTGGGGACAGGGCCCAGCATCTTATATAGTTCTTTTGCAACAGCGGTAGGAAACTGTGAAAGGCTAGGGGGCCACAATAGCTTCCCAGGGGAATTTGGAGACCCACATACTCCCAAAAAACCTTTTTTTGCTCCCACACTCTATGCAGTGTGGGGGGATATTAAACATGTTTCACACCTCCCTGGGTCATTTTAGATATAGGAGACGCTTATTTTTTAGCAGCAGGAGGTGGGTGGTAATCACATTCTGTTCATTTCTTGTTTCCAAAAAAGGCCTTTCCTTGGCATAAATTGTTTTTTTTTGGGGGGGGGGGGGGGGGAAAATAACCCCAGCCCGCATTTTGTGGGGCCCTGGGTACCACAAAACAGCCCTTGGAAGACTGTATAGGGTTTTTGGCCTACACTCCTGTATTAAAGACTATAACATGGGACCTAGCAGCCACTACTACATTCCTCACAAGAGAGACTCAATTCCAGCCTTTGAACTACAACACCCAGAATCTTCCAGCAAGCAGGGTCTGTGGTTTAACCTCCACCGTTATTTAAATATGTGCTTTTTATTGCATTTTGCTCCATTGAGAGATGAAAGGGAATGTGGCAGAGTACCATCCTGCGTAGCTAGCTGTCTTCATGTTAAGCCTCTCATAAAAGGATCTTACATAATTAATGTTAATAACCATCAATATGTTATATAATCTTTGCCCATGTTGACCTCTATCTGGGTTGTGTCCAGTAAACATGTCCCCGCCTAGTTCAACAGCTATGGAGGGCTTAGGGAAAGGGGGCTTCTATTTGGCTTGCAGTTTTGTTTATTTTGGCAGACAAAGTTTCCCTTAATAAAATGTTAAACATATTAAATGGTATCAATCTGTGCTGTTGCCATTGACCCACTCTCCTCTTTTCTTACAGTTGTGTTTGAAGCCCTATTTTAACGATTTAACATAGAAAAAAATCCTGGGAGCTTTGTTGTAAAGCACAGTCACAGTGCGACTATGAGGTCAGAATACTTTGGGAAAGTAATCCCTTTTGATGGTAATCAAGAAATTGCGTCCAGAGGCAGCATGCCAGCTAAGGTCCACTGGGGAAGAATGAATACACTTGTCACCCAACAGTAGTCTGGTCTTTTGGGCACCATGAATATGGGAGGTCTCAGTTTTATAGCTGTTGTTGTTGTTGTTGTTGTGTACCTTCATGTTATTTCCAACTTATTGTGATACTAAGATGAGCCTATCACAGGGCAATATTCATTCAGTGGAGGTTGGCATTGCCTTGTCATTATAGTTTACTTTGCTATTATTCCATCAGCTCAGATGAAATAAACAGGAAAGTTATTTTTATGCACTACAAGTTGTAGAATCCCTTCAATAGGGAGCAACTCTAGGAATTATAGACCAAAAAAAGTAACTTTCCCATGCTCTGTATGAGCTTCCTATTCACCACAGTACCTCATGTACATCAACTGCCTCTAGCTGAAAGGGAGCTGCGTTGCACAAAGGTTTGGTAGGCTGAAGTAATATCACACTATGCTATTATAGTACTATTATTCCACTGTAACTGCTGGGTAATTCTGGGGTTTGTAGTTTAGTGAGGCCTAAGAGCTCTCTGGCTAAAAATTCTAAATGTCTCTCCCTAAACTGCAAATCCCAGGACTTCACAGGAGCCAACCACAGCAGTTAAAGTGAAATAATAGTGCTATAATTGTGTAGTGTGATATTACTTCAGTCTACCAAACCTTTGTGCAAAGCACAAAGAGGTCTTGGCAAGAGGGTTTCCTCATGCCTTAGTATTCTCATATACACCAAGGGGAGGGTACAACCTTTACTGAGAACTCAAACATGTTAGAAGTTGATGGTTTGAAAGCAAACAAGATGGCGGGAGAGAGGTCTCAGGTAGGCCTTCTTGCCAAAATTCCACCCCATTCCTGGTCCCCACATCAACCTCTAAGCATATGCGTTGTCACTCACATTCAGGCGCAGGTATTCTGTCCACTGCCCAATGGCCTTGTACCCGGGGACCGTGGTGTTTGTCAGCTGATACTGGAAAATGTCATAGCGGCCAGGTGCATCTCCATTTTCGTTGAACATTACAGGTGTCCCAGCGCTGCCTGTAGGAAGGGAAGAGTTACAAATGGGATCCATGGAGGATAAGGCTAGCAGTGGCTACCATCACAAGGGCCACAGGCAACTTCTAGGATCCAGAACACCAGTTATGTGGGAACACCAGCAGAAAAGGGCTACTGCCCTTATGCCTTCTTCTGGGAAATTCACAAGGTATCTGGTTATCCAGTATGGAAAATAGGATGCTCAGCTAGACAAACATTTGATCATGTCCAGCAGGGCTGGTGTATCCCTTATTATAATGGATGTCCCTTATTTGAGGTCCAGAAGGCTTGTCCCTTATCGGGTTGGAAAGTGTCTATTAGTATAAGGGGTGTCCGCTATTTGAGAGTTCAAAAGGTTTTCCTTTTACATAAATTGAACATAATTGCCAAAATTCATGTATTTTGGGGGTGTGCACCCTTTATAAAGACTAAAATGTGTGCATCATGTAATATATGAGTGTGGACAATATTTTTACAGAGAAATACATGGCTAGGTTAACAGAAATCAATATTTTCATTTTGCATTTAAGCAGAATACAAACTTGTTAATAGCTGCTTCCTGATTGCCAGCTCTGAATGTAATGAATTTCAACGGTCCTTTATTGCTGCTTGAAAAACCTGACAATACTAGCCGTGGGGAAAACCCATCTCTGAATGCTCCCAGTCACAAAAACACCTTCATCTGCAAACAAAATGAGCCTGCCAGGGGCACAATATCAGACTACCATTGTGCCCCATGCTAGTTTTGTAGGTGCCAAGATTTAGGGTATTCTTGCATTCAGATATGCAACTACAGGCTCCCTCACCCCCCAGTAATCTAGAGAGGCACAGCAGGGCTGGGCAACTTATAGCCGTTTAGCTGCTATTGGACTGTGGTTTCCATCAGCCCTAGCCAGCAAAACTGATGGTGAAGGATGGTCAAAGTAGTAATCAAACATCACTTAGGGGCCAACAGTTGTGGGCTTCTGAAACAAGAATCTGGGACAGTCTTTATAACCACTATGAGCCCCTCCCCTGAACTACAACAGAGAGTTGAGTACCGCTGTGTTCCACATGTTTCTCTATCTCAGGTGTCACATTAGTCTGGGATGTTACCTTAGATTACTTGGGAGTTTATCACACGGGAGGAATTTCTCTTAATTTCGAATGAAAAGAAAGCGGGGCCAGAATGCATTCACGTGAATTTGCTAGTTCAGCGAATTTACATGAATTTGAATTGTGTTCGAACTGACTTCCCATTGCCCGAAAATAGCTTGCCATTGCCCGAAATTGCATGTGGTAGTCTATCACGCAATAACGTTAAACCTCATAATTGTGTTCGGATTGCCATTGGATTATACTTCCAATTTCCCTTGTCTGATAACGTCCTTCATTTCCACTGCCCTTTGCATTTCATACTGAGTGAAGCAACACAATGCTTCCACAGCCAAAGAAACTCTCTGCCAGTCTTACCATTGAAATTGACAGAAAGGATGTAGTTTAGCAAGGTACGGCCATGAATGGGATCCATCTTGTCGCACACCCCAATGTGGCCTGGACAGAGATCCAGATGCATATTGTGCAAGGCATGGGCCATGGCATAGACGGCATCAATGACAAACTGCACTTTTCCTTCCTGTTCATACGTAGAATCTCGTCCAATCCGCTCATCCCCTGTGTGTTGGCATGGAAGAGTGGGCAGGAGAGAAAGAGGTGTGAGGTCAAAACCAGTGCAGGTGAGGCAGTCTCTCATAGTTTTCAATAGTTTTGCATAGGAAAAAAAATGATATAGCATTCCACTTGTAGAGTTATCTCCTGGTACAAAATCCTGCATTTGTGATTTTCTTTTGTTGTTGTGTCTAAAGCTCTGGCTCAGAGGGTGACATTTGGTCCTTGGTACCCAGATACTTAGAAGAATTTAGAATAGGAATTGCCCATGCCCAGGCTGAGTAGATCCATCCCCAGGGGAGCATCAACTGTTGTTTTAATTTTGCTGGCTGTTTCAGTGTTCAACATTACCGTTAAAAATTGCTTTTATAATTGTTGTTTTCCTTGTAATTTTGTGTGTGTATGCATATTTAATGCTATTTTGGAAATCATCAGGGAGACTTATGTATTTATTACAATTTACAGATTTTAATAAAATAAAAGATTGTGGTTAGCAAAAAACAGCAACAACAACAACAACAACAGATGATTAACATAATAGATCCAAAGTACCTGTTATGTTAATCATGTCAGTTTTATTTTTGCTATAGGAACAGAAGCAATAGGGCACTCTAGAATTATAGTTCTACAGAGCACTCTGCAGGGCTCTTCCAGGTTTCCAAAAGGAAAGAAGGCAGGCAGGCAAACATAAACATTAATGTGGGAATGTGTAATGCAATAATAGTGATCGTGCCTTGGGTGGCCAGTTGTTTCAAGGAGGAAATGTTCCAGGCTCTCATTGTGCTACTTGTTGTGATGTTTCCTACATTTTCATTATTTTTCATTACTTTTTTTTGTGATGGGGGGATGCATTCCCTTCAATATTTCACAGATAAAAACTGGGACACATTGTAGCCAAGCAATATCAAAGTGTGCACAAGAAAGGAAGAGTTACTAATGAGGAATAACCCTCAAGAGGCTGCAGTAACCTTAAATAGTAGTCTGCAAGATGCCACTCTCCTCCTCTCCGCTCTGTTGAGTTGAGTGCAAACTATTTTTGCACTTTGAACTCAGTTTCCAGCAACTGAAGTTAGCTGAAGACAAAGGGAACAGTGGGAGGAGGAGAGAAAAACTGGGACATATTAAAAGCAGCTGAAAAAGTGGAATGGCAGTTGTGACAGTTGAGGGTATGTATATGAAAGGCATAAACTTTGCATAAAATCCTATTGAAATCCTTGAAAAAATCCCTTTATAACAAGGGTGGGCATATACCCCAGGCTGGTAGGAACATTTTTGACATGTCCTAACTGTTGGCAGGCTACAGTACAGGGTTTGGTGGTGTCTGGAAGTGATGTTTCCCATGATTGGAAGTTACTTTCAGTCACTTTTTCACTTTTTGTTATTTTGGAGGTGGTGTGGAAAGCATTTGTGAGCCCAAATGCACCTGATATGTGTTTATGTTCAGCTGAAAATATGTGTTAAAGCCATCTGAAAATAAAAATATGGACCTTGGAGGCCAGGGTCTGTATGTAACCTCTAAAAGGCTGCATGAAGCCTGTGGGCCATAAAATTCTCATTCTTGTTTTGTAGTAACTAGAAAATGTTGTTCATTTGCCTCAGTAACAAAACTTTTCCCCACACCTTACATTTCTCCTAATATTTTTTTTAAAAGAACAACTCACTACAAGTAACTACACTACTCTTGAGTTATTATTTTCAAGATCAGATAGAAACTTCATCATAGTAGTGTTGTTGTTGTGTGCCTTTAAGTTGTTTCTGACTTATGGTAACCCTAAGGTAATGCTATCATGGGGTTTTCTTAGCAAGATTTGTTGAGAGTTTGCCATTGCTTTTCTCTGGGGCTGAGAGAATACAACTTGCCCAATGGGTTTCTGTGGTCAAGTGGGGCACCTCTGATATGAGGGTCACCTCTGGTGAGTATGAACTGCCTCCAGGCAAGCAGGCAGGGAAGTTTTAGAAAAGCCATACCTTATTCCACTCTTTTTAAACTATGCATAGCTGGCATAGGTATGTGTGAGCAGAAGGGCAAGTAGTTGTTGGCTACTGACATAGGGATATTTTAAAGGATAAAAACTGTACATTTTGGACAGAGGATCCAGCCTGAATGATCAATCTCAGAGCTGCTGGATGCCGGCTCAGGTAAATTCACTATCATTTTGTCAGGCAACATACTGACTGAACTTCGAATTGGGGGAAGCCTTTGGTCAATTAAGGATAAGTGGCACTGCCAAACACAGCAAGGAGGAGGGTGAATTTGGCGGCTCCAGGAGAAAGCTAAGCCTGGAAAGATGCAAGTGACTTTTTTCCCTTCTACGATCCTGTAGAATGGAGAGACATGGAAGTCTAATCTCCTTCATTCCCTGTGGAGCTGTGAAATGAACCCAGGCCTTGCAACTCCCTGATAACGTTTTCTCCTACCCCCCCCCCCCCCAAAATCAGGGATTAACACACAGCTGGGGAGTGAGGTTGGCCCACAGTATTTTGCTGTCTGAAGCAATAAGCATGATAGGACTACTCCCCTATCCCCCACCCCAATTCTGTCTACAAAAGCCAACCAAAGACAAGCAGCTGATTCTTATTTCAACAGCAGTGGTGCTGAAACTGAGAGGAGCAGGGTAGTTTAATAGGTCCAGTGAAGGTAACCTGGCATAGATAGCTCTATTATTTCCTAATGCCATATATATAATCTCTGGCTTCCCACTACATAATGCAGAAGTGGGCAAAGTGCAGCCATTGGGGGCTGTGTTTTTGCCCCTCACCTCTTTCAGGCTCCCCAAACCATCCTTTTAGTGCTCCTTCCAAGGCTGAACTGCTTTTCTTGCAAACCTCCATGTGTAGCAGAGCATCTTTAAAATAGGTTGCATGGGCTGGTAAACAGTTTAATGTAAAAGCTAGCTATTTTTCAAAATCAGCCATTGACTTTTCAAAACACCCCAACCATCCTGATTAGGCAGGGACTGATTTGTCCCAATTAATCCTGTGCCATCCCACTTTTCAGCTGCTTTTAATATGTCCCAGTTTCTCCCACTTCCCTCCCCTTTGTCCTCAGCTTACTTCAATGCTGCACACTGAATTCAAAGTACCAATGTAGTTTGCACTCAGTTAACTCACTGGGGAGGGAGAGGACAGAATCTTGTCATTTCCAGGAGGCTCAAGCAAAAGCCAACTGCTACTGCTTCTGCTAGCTTGCCTTTTCTTCTTCATTAATAACTTTTGCCATCTTGGACATATTCTGGTATTACTTGGCCACTCGTATCCTAGTTTTCATCTGCGAAACATTGGAGGGTATGGTGTACGTTTCACATTTTTGGTCGCAACCAAAGAGGAGACAAGCTTGGCTACATGCTTTCAGTTCCTTACCTACTACATTTTTGGTCATCAGCAATGACCCTGGAGAGTCTCTGGGGAGAAAACTGTCTTCTAGACCACTAAAACTGACAAGTCTTGGCCTAGGGAGTAGGCTTAGTCCTGCCAGGCTTGGGAGGAAGGGGTTACAACAATGAACCTGACTGGCACTAGCTGTTGTCTGTATATCTTTCTTCCTTGTTTTGACCTTCCATTTTACCCCCTTCCAGCCCTGGCCGCTGCCTCCCAGTCGTACCATCCATACCAGTGCATTCATACCAGTGCATTTCCGTGCCGCTTCCTCAGGTTGCATCCCTGGACGAGTCAGTTTACATTTGAAGTCCTCCTCCCAGTATTCTGCAAACCAGAGATTGCGCCGATTGTTCTCTAAGGAGCGTGTGGTGAAATACTGGTCGAAACCTTGGGGAGGGAAGAGGAAGAGGGTCAAGTGAGTGAATATGAGTTATGCCAAGGTCTTTGCCATAGTGCTGCAATAGAGTCTTTTTTTTTTTAACCACACAAAATTTTCCAATATCCACTGATTTCTACTTGTTCAGAATGGAAAGATCTTGAGAATAAAAAGGAAAAAAACCAGATGTGGGAGAAACTGAGAGAAACAGATTAGTCCATCCTGGCCTGTTTGAAAAGTCATAGTTTGAATCTCTGTCATCCTAGAGTTGAATTAGTGTTGCCACTTCTTTTTTTCTCAGGGGCTCCTATCTATATCTATCAATCTATAACACATATGTGGCTGGCAGGTATAACACAGTCCTCTATGAAGTGGGAAAAGGCATACCTATTGAATTTGGTCAATACAGATAGGCAAAGGTTTTGTCACTATTTATTTCTGGAGAATTAACCAAAATTTACAAACCAGGTATAGAATATGAAATTCAAAACCTTTGACAATGGAAGGAAATGAACTTTGTGATTTTCTCTTCAGTGGTGTTCCCAACATTTTTACCAGTCTGTATTTAATTGTCCCTTTCAGCTCTGGCTTGATTTATTGAGATCTGCAAGTAGGAAATTCTCTGTGGAAAGAAAAGTGCAGAAAGCGTATTCCCTTCCACTTATTTTAGCCATAGCTATGAAATGTCAGTTAAGGTGTATTTAACTCATGGACTAGGATCCCCTTAAAATGGATTAGTTCCTACTTAATACCCTTTTAACATCCTTTCTTTTCTGCAACCAGAGCAATTACAGAGCGGTGTTTAAGCATGGATTGTCTCTTCCTAAATTAAGCTTATCAGCAAATGAGCTTGAGGGAGAAATAAACAAACAAAGAGCAACACAGTTCAGCTCAGGTTTTTAAAAACTTCCTGCCTAGTAGGGTATACACCAGGGTGTGAAAAAGTGATCTTTTTGGACCATAGGTCCCAGAATCCCCAGCCAGTTTGACCCAGTAGCCATGCTGATAGTAGATGCCTGGGAGTTTGCAGTCCAAAAAAGTATTTTTTCCAAGCTCTGGTATACATACACACATGTGCACACACTCTTTCTTCCCTGCCACAGCTGTTCTGAGTTCCTTCCTGAGGTCTTGTTGCCCCTTGTTACCTTCAATGGAAGCTCGTTTGGGTAAAATTGTAACAGCTCCTTCAGCCACCTCCTCTTGCTTCAAAATGGGGGAGATCTTGGCCCCCCAACTGTCAGAACCGACCCACAAGAACTGCCCGGTCAGGTTGGCGAGGCGGGCTGCCTCCAGCACCCGTCTGTGGGAGAAAGGAGAGTTAGCATCTCTCTTGCTCAACTCTGTTCCTGAGAGAATATGGCGGGTACTTCACACTCACTTGATGTCATCCTCATTGGCAAAGATGATGATGCCACGGGCGTTGGGTGTCTCCATCAGCCTCTTGATCAGTTTGTCAAACTCGCCTGGTTTAGGTTCCCTTGGGATCTTGATGGATTGGGCTATACAGACTCCACCTGAGAGAGACGCAACAGAGCTTTGGGAAGTGATGGTGGTGGGGACACAGCTATCCTGGTGGCTCAACACCTCTTTTGAACGTAGAAAGTATCAGGTTCAACCCCTAACAACCATCTTTCTTTTTTTTTTTTAACAGGACAGGGGTGAATTCTGTGGCCCTCCAGATATTGCTGGACTGTAACTCCCAGCAGTCCTCAGCATTGTCTGTGCTGACTAGGGCCAATAAGAGTTTCAGCCCAATACCATTTTGAGGGTCCCATGATTCCCAGTCCCTGCTTTAGCAGCAGAAAAAAAAAGAGCTGCTGCTTGTTAGGATAGCAGTTATTGGTCTACATAGGTGGTCCCCAAACTGTGCCCTTTAAGAGATTTTGGACTTCAGCTCCCAGAAGCCTCAGCCATGTTGGCCAATTGTCTGGGATTCTGGGAGCTGAAGTCCAAAGTTTTTTAGTCTTCAACTTTCAGAATCCCCCACCCAGTGTGGCCAGTGGCTGTTTTGGCTAGGGGATTCTGGGAGTTAAAGTCCAAATAAGTAATGTTCACAAGCTCTGGGTCTGCACCTGTGTTCATAGGAGGTCCAACAGGCCTGACTGTGTTCTGTGGACCTTGGAGGATGCCTTCAGAATCTTCTACAAGGCTTGGAAGGATTTCATATCAGTCTGAATGACATTATCTAAAACAAGGATAGTATACCTTTGACTCATGGGTCTGACGTGGCACTAGGAGCTCCCCTTCAGGCCAAAAAGCTCTTCTTCTCATGGCTCCCATATCAGTAGAGTGAGGAATCCATTCTGGGTTTGAGAGTGAACTTTTAGAGGAGCCATACAAATGATGAATATATTTTTTAGGGTTCAGCACCCTGGATAGCTCATACAAAGACTACAACCAGGAGTTGATTGTTATGTCAGTTTCCTCCTTGAGGATTGTAATTCTGTGGTCATGCTAAAAACCACAAAATGTTCAGCATTTGGTATTAAAATAGGGCTACAAACAAAGCCTTAGTTTACAGTTTTACTTTAAAATGAACTCAGTGATTTTATATGCTTTCCAATGCCCCAGAGATACAGTTTTGATATATGATTGCTTTAGTTTCAGCATTTGGGTGCATTTATGTTGGTCACATTTTTGGCTATGTTGTGTACCTGTTAAAGGTGCAATGGTCATTGTCTTGATGCAGATAAAATTTGACTTGACTTGGTTCCTGTGAAGTTGTGTTTAAAGCCTAGTGGGTTCATATAGTCAGCCAATGTTACCTCTGTTCACTGACCAGACATATGAAGCTGTTTAAAGCTGAAGAAGCTGTTGGAAGTGAGCTCTGGTTTACAGCCTGGAAATTTACACATGAAAGTGAGATCCGGTTGCAACCCAGTAAGCTGAAAAGGTAGGAAGGCAGAAACTTTGAAAACTACTGGAGCTTATTTTTGATATGGAAATGAAGGAAGATAGGGGAGATTCTCAGAAACTAGTGTGGAACCCAGATTCCTTCCATTATGTATTTCATTTCAATTCATTTCTATGCTGCCTTTCTCCCAGAAAGGTACACAAGGCAGCTTACAAGATAAAAACATTTTAAAAAGACATTATAATAAAAAATAAATAAAATCCATGAGTACATGAGAAGCAGATATAACAAATGATCAAATATAAAGCTCCAAATACCTCTGACCAATCACAAGGAGCTCAAGCTCTGAGCATACTCTTATTTGTCTCCACTTCTCTGAAATCAAAGGTCCACATAGATGGGACAGTCCATAGGCTTGAGCCAAGCATCACTTGTTGGTTGGTGTGCTTCTAGCTGGCACATGGGCATTGAGATACTGTATTAGGAGGCTCATGTGTGGTTGGGGCTCAGTTTCTCAGAGGAAGCAGGCTCAGGAGCGGGGATGGTCCAGAGGGTCATTTTTTATCAGTCTCCAAGCTCCTGGTTCCCAGGTTTTGGCTTGGTATTGGATCCCAAATTCTGCACTGGACTTGCCTGCTGGTAATGTTGAAGATCTGAAGCTCTCTGTCTCACTCCACAGGTTGCCCCAGTTCCTTTGAGTCCTAGCTCAAAGTAGGCTGTTGTTATGGCACTAGCCAAGATTTAATCCTGGAGAACACAGCCTCATGATTGCCTCTCCTAATTCCCCTGTGCAAGGTCAGTCTCTGGCTAACTGGAGCTACTTCTCGTCAGCTGAAGAGCAGATACAGGGCCTACTTCTTATCTGGCTACATGAGAAACCTATGTTTTGCTGCCTTAACCCCTATGCTCTATGGTGTTTCTACCAAAGAGAGTGTTCACCTTACTTCAGCTACAATAATTCAAGGCACACATGCTTTAAAATATCACGCTCAGATCAGATGGGGTGCTGTAGAACTTGGAATACAGGCTTCACAAGATGTCCCTCTACTGACCCTTCTCTGCACTTGCAAGTTGCAAAAAAAGAAGACCTAATCTCTGCAAGAGTTCCCTGAGTGACCGCAAGCAGCCCCCATACTGCCAGCCAAACCCATGTACCCACCAACCCTGCCAATTCTCACCAGCCTCGCGGGAGATCTGCAAAAAAGCATCAACACCACTTTCTCCGTAGTTCCCCTCAGAAGCCAGCGTGGAGACATAATTCCAGCCCAGTGCTTTGACAATGTCCACCATAGTCTGGGCCTGGTAGGAGTCGGGAGGCACCACTCGGGAGAAGTAATCGTAGCGGTTGCTATCACTGAGCTCAGGAGCAGTGGAAGCGTAGCTGATTTGCGGTATCTGGGATGGAAAGTAAATGATGAGTTAGAGGGGTAGTGTACAGGGATCCCAGACCTGTTTTTAAGGTAGGAGGGTCAGCTTTGGCAGGTGGGTTGCTATTAATCTTGCTTACTTTCAGGGGGAAAGGCAAATTACTTTTCCAATGCATTATCACTGAAACTATCTCAAATATAAAGGCTGTGATAAGCAAAAATTTGTACAAAGAAATGCCCTCCATATGTTCAGTGTAGCTTACTTCCAATGATAGCTGTCTTAATATTTCTTAGCTACTGATCATTCCTGAGGAAGCTCAATTACATGGGAGGTTTGGTGGTCCAATTTTGCTAGATTCCTTTTGGGGATGGAGGGCTCAGACACTCCCAAGCCCAGTCTTAGGGAAGGCTTCCAACTTCCCCATTCTCCCTGTTCCAGGGTCCATACTGGTGTATTATCCTACTTAGCTACACCATAGGACTCACAAAATTTCCCCTTCTCTATCCTTTTAATCCATCTGCAATATCTATCTCTGGACCACCAGAACCATCTACAAATTTGCCATGAAAACCCAAGACAGATCAAAACCACAAAATGACAGAACACCCATGTCACCTATAGTCTCTCATCTGAGACCATTCAAACACATCTTTAATGGGCTGCAACCAATTCTGGAGAATAACACAGCTTTCTCACAAGCTCTGGGAGGCAGGGCTTTATTAGTTTACACACAGCCTTCAAATCTTAAACAACTACTCACTTACAAGAGGATATATAACATGGAGGGTAAGATAGAGACAAGGTTCCACCACAAATCCAGATGCCTACTCTGTCCCAGGAACATAGCCAAGGGGGGGGGGGTTCTTGGGGTCCAGACACCCCCTTCCATTAGAAAAATGAATGGTGCATGCTGCTGCGCCACAGTGCCCAAGCCCCATTATAATGGTGGCACTTAGTCTCGACCCCCCCTTCCTAAGATCCTGGCTACGTCCCTGTCTGTCCCCATATCTACTGGGAACAACATTACACAGAGACAGTAACATCACCCTCAACATCAGAGGTACATATACTTGTTTTCCCTCCACCGTGATATATACCATCCTGTGCCAGGAATGCCCCTCTACACTCTGCATTGGACAAACACGACAAGAGGATACATGGACACAAATCTATATTTTTTGTGGGTTTTTTGGGTTATGTGGCCATGTTCTAGAAGAGTTTAGTCCCGATGTTTCACCAGCATCTGTGGCTGACATCTTCAAACATCTGACATTAGAAGTGGCAAACTGCATTAATTCTGCAGTGTGACAGCAGCCATACTTCACATTCTCCATTCTTTCTTTTGTTCTCAAGGGCTGCATTTTTACTGCAGAAATAATTCAGTTTGACACCACTTTAACTGCCATGACTCCATGCTATGGAATTCTGGGGTGTGATGACTGGTCCTCCAGTCACCTGAGGACTTCTCCTGAACTACAAAGGGTTAATCTAGGGGGAGGTACATGCTAATGAGAGCTGACATCACATGCTAATGAGCTGTGACATCATAGCTGATGCAAGGTCTAACTGACCAATCAGAGAGTAGGACCGCGAGATTCAAGAACTTTCTATGGGAAATCTTTAAAAGGCCCTTTGCGGCCATGCGGTTCTTTGTCTCTCCCTTTGTCCTCTCCTGGGGGGAACCAGATGGTGTCTCTTGGAGTCTGGGAGACACAGACTCAGGAGAATGCAGGTCGAGAGGCAAGGGGCCCTCCCTGCATCCAGGAACTCAAAAGGACTACAAATCCCATCACTGCGTGAGTAGTTAGGAACGTGTTAGCTTAGTGCGTTTAGGCCTTTTGTTATTTTCAACAATGGCTTGTGTGGAATGAACTCTATAACTATGTTCTTTGACCTGCAAGGCAAGGGGGCTTTGCAAGAGTGATATAAATTCTTTCTATCCTATTCTATCCCTTTTTAAAATAAACTTCTTTCTTAAAAAGCATCTGCTGTCTCTCTGCTCCTGTACACGTGCCTTAACTCGGCTACTGATTGCTCTGGGTTAGCAAGAAAGGAAACTAGATCTCTCTCTCTCTCTATCCCTCACAAGTCCCAGTGTATGTGGAGGGAGGTGTAGCTGTGGAGCTACGTATAAATATAGTTATAGTTCATTCACTGGGTGGTGGCAGCGAAAAGTTCTTTTTTTTAAAAAGGGATCCCCTGAGAGTAATAGTCACGCACAGGGCTTTGCCCTCAAGGATCATCACATGGGGACTGTAATTTGTTGTGGTATCTGGTGCCTCAATAAATTATAGTTTCCAGAATTCCATAGCACTGAGCCATCACAGTTAAAGTGGTGTCAAAGTGGCATCAAATTGGATTATTTCTACACTGTGGATGTGATCTGCTGTTGTGATTAGATTTTTGTCCATGGGGATAAGCATGTGCAAGATCCCTTTCGGTGGGGCATTCCTACTAGGAATAAGTCTGAAATGGAAATCCGATATGCTTCTACTTGCTAGTAAGTCCCTTGGAAGTCAGTGGAGCTTTAATATAAAAGAAAGTTTTTTTTTTAATCCTGATGCATTTGCAACTACAGGAAGTATGGTATATTTCTCTGTGTGAATTTGCTCAAGGAATGAAGCTATATTTATCTATTGCTTTTGTGGCATCTATATAGGCCAGCCAGTAACAATGTTCTTGGATCATAACAAAAGCATAAAAATATATTATGCAATAACCGTAAAATGACCCTTCAAAATGTAACAGATAATAACAGATTTGGGTGGATTAAAAGTTAAAATTACAAACTTTAAAAGGCTTACGATGATGTTTAAATAAGTCCTCACCAGGCACTGAAATTACCATTAAACAAGCTCTTTGTATTGTGGAGATCATTCTGTGATAGTCATGTTGTAATATACTTCTATTGTTCTGTTTAGCAATACTTTTTGCATGCTGAAGATTTTCCTCCTTCGCTAAGCTGCAAAGCGTTTCCATTCCAATTCCATTTCTGCCCCTAAAAATAGAGTTTTTAAAAAAATGCAACCTGTCTTGTTGGGTATAGTGTAGTGTAGTGGTTTGGGTGTTGGACAATGACTCTGGAGACCAGAGTTTGAATCCCTGCTGAGCCACGAAACCCACTGGGTGACCTTGGGCAAGTCACACTCTCTCAACCTCAGAGGACAGCAATGGCAATCCTCTTCTGAAGAAATTTGCCATGAAAACCCTATGATAGGATCACCTTTTGGTTGCCATAAATTGGTAACTTATATAGCTGTAACTCTCCAGACTTTTTCTTTTTGGTTCACAATTCCCAGCAGTCCTAGCCAGCATAGCTAATGGTGAGGGATGATATTAGTTACAGTCCTTAGGGCTGGAGCATGGCTTTGGTGCAACTTCTGGACTCTTAGGACGTATGCATCATTGAAACACCATACCTCCACTGTGACTCGAAGCAGCTTTATTTTGGCTGTCTGTAACAGGCCATAGTTGCTAATCCCTGCATTGGACGTAGTTTCTTAGTGCTTTGTCAGTGGGCCATACTTGGGGCTTCACTCCTGAATGAAAAACCCATGACATGATTTATGCACTCTGTGCATGTCAGTGCAAAGACATAAGCCATAGATTTCTTCTTCACTGATTTGGCGTCATCACTTCTTTCCTGGAGCACACACTTCCCCCTGCCCCCTCACCATTGATGCCTTGCTTTGTGGGCTCCCCTTCATTTAAGGACAGGAAACTCCAACACTCTGAATAGTGACAGGTAGGTAGATGTAGCTGGGCTTTTAACTTCCACAATACCTTTCATGGAGACCTAAAACCATTCTGAGGCATGGTGAGAAATGAAGAAGATGGCTAGATCCAACTGTTTTGCACTCTATGGGTACTGTCATCCCACAACCAGGTATATCCACTAAGGTTGGAGCCTGGGAATTATTATTATTTTTTTGGCAAAATAGCTAGGGGAGAAGTTCTGCCAGTTGTTGTCAAAGTAACTTTCCCAAGCTCTGATCAAGGTCTAATGCCAAAGAATAAGGCACATCATAAGATGCTATGCTTTGCTCCACCTCATGTCTGGAGTCTGCAAAATACATGAAAAATCCTCTCTTAGTCAGTCTGTATTCCTCTGCATTCTCCTAGTAAACTTAGTGATTTGCAATTTATCAGTTCATTAGAGTCAAGTGGTACTGTTGTCCCACTTTAGGAGATTTGCATGTTGAATGGTCTCCAGTGGCAGGGGAGAGAAGACCGCCTTGCTTATGGAAAAATAGCATGCCAGGGGGAAAGGCTAAGGCTAAGCTGTCTATTTCTTCCTGATATGTTAGTTTTCTATACATTTACAACATATTTTGACATATTTACAACATGCTGTTGTTCTTTTAGACAGGCAGCTTTCTCCTTAAGACTTGAAATGGTAACGTGTCTAGGAAAATTATAGCACTTCATTCTTTTTATTATTATGCACCTTGAAGTCAACTCTGACTGATAAGTAACCATATCACAGGGTTTGCTTGGCATAGGGTTTGTGCCACTGCCTTCCTCTGAGGCTGAGAGAGTATGACTTGCCCAAGAACATCCAGTGATATCCATTGTTGAGCAGTGACTTGAACCCTGCTCTCTCATAGTTTTAGTCCAACATTTAAACCACTACATCACCCTGGTTCTACAAGTGCCTGTCTATGCTGTAAGAATTAAACTGTCATCTCTAGTCCCTCTCTTCACAACATGCCTTCTAAGTATCTCAGCAAGCTATAGTTCCCAGAATTCCTTAGGCAGGAGGACATGATAATTAAAATGGTGTGAAACTGATATAAGAATGTAGTGCATGTGCCCCTGGTGGGGTGAGAAGAATCTTTGGAAGCATCCACACTTCTGGGGGTCCTTAGGAGGTCCTCACAATTTCTTGCAACATGTCGATCTAGAGGAAAATAGATGCACACATCCCTACTGATCCTCCCACTGTAAGGAAACATGAATTTGACCATTTGGAGGGGGGGGGGCATCTGCTGCTTAAATGTGAATTTTGGGGAGGAATTTGGTTGGAACATAATTATGTCCTCTGCAGTGAACCGAAAAGGGAGTTGCATGTTGCATCCTAATTCATTAACAGCATTCCAAGCAGTGGTTATTGGCCATGTCTTGGCATGCACACATGGAGTCCAATAATGTGAACTCCTTTATCAGCATGGAAGCTAATAGGGAAGGCAACAATATCTCTCTCTCTCTCTCTCTCTCTCTAGTATATTTTGAGAGCCCTCTGCAGCTACCATTTTAATTTCCCTTCCAGCTGATTGTAGAAAAGCAAGGACACAATAGCACTAAAAATGCCCTAGTGTGGAAGGAACGCTTAGAAAATTTGCTTTTTTGGTCGACAACCGCCAGAATCCCCCAGGTAGCATGGGAACTGGCTATGCTGGCTGTGGGATGCTGAGAGTTTTTGCCCAATAAATAAAATAAAATAAAATTAAAATAGTTTCCAGAGCTCTCTGGGGAAGCAGCCTGAGAGTCTCTGTGTTAAGCCCAGTAGGTTTGAGAAGGCATGAAAAAGTCAGAAAAGTTGTGAGGTTATTTTGGTAGAAGTAGATTGAATCATCACTGGTTGAGAGAGATGGGTAATCAAAGCCGCGCTTAGCAGTGAAACTCTATGGACAAGGATCAACCTTTCTCACCTTATTTTTGGGTGCCTTCAAGTCATTTCTGCATTATGGTGACTCTAAGGCGACCCTATCAAAGGGTTTTCTTGGCCTGCTTTGTTCAGAGGGGATTTACCTTTGCCTTCTGAGGCTTAGAGAGTATATCTTGTGAAAGATCATCCAATAGGTTTCCAAGGCCAAGCAGGGATTTGAACCCTGGTCTCCAGAGTCCTAGTCCATGCTCAAACCGTTACAACATGATGGCTTTCTCACCTAGCAAATTTCATACTGTTGTGTTTGTTCACTGAACAGCACTACCAAAATATGGCTGGGCAAAAAATGGAAGGTAGAGATGAAAAGGTTGCTTTACACCAGCCCTGTCATTTTGGGGATTCGGTGGGAGACAGGTCAAGGAATTTCCACTGACAGGAGGCAAGAGAGGATACTGAAGCCAGAGGGGTGGAAATCCAATGGGATGGGGCTAGTTCTCTTGGGTCTTTCCCAGCTTCATCCTCTGACTCTTTTTGAATTCTTGATTGGGATCTCAAGGCCCCTGGGCTAAGTTCCTAGAGTAAACCCTGGACCCTACTCCTTCCTCCTTGGCCTAGAAAGGAAGGAATCCCCACCACTCCCTCCCTTGTAGGGAAAGATCTGTAGGAAAGCAGAACCAAATTGTCCCATTTCCCTTTCCACAGCATCTCTCTGTTTCCCGCCCTCGCTAGGTCTGTGAGAAGCCCCATTAAAGCGATTAGTGATGGGGATTAGAGGGGTTTTAGCAAAATGAGCAGTAGCTCCAGTCAGGAACAGATGGGGCGGGGAGAGGGAGCATGCCAGGCTGTGTCTGCTCAGCATTGCACGTCTGTGAGCGAGGAGGAGAGTGTGGCTGCCTTGGTGTGGTGGAATGTGTGTGAGGCTGAGACAGTGGTTTCAGCATAGGACTAGGACTCTGGAGATCAGGGTTCGGTTCTCCAATCATGGAAACACACTGGGTGACCTCAAGCAAGTCATACACTCTCAGACCTAGAAAGCCCCATGATAGGCTTGCCTTGTTGTTGTTTCTGTGGGCCTTCAAGTGACCCTAAGGCAAACCTATCATGGGGTTTTCTCGGCAAGAGTTGTTCAGAGGAGGTTTGCCATGGCCGTCCCCTATCATTGAGAGGAAAATCCCGTGCATAAAAAGTGGTGCTAGAATTCTTCTTTATTCATGGGATAAATCGCAGGATAATTGCGATATTGCGCAACATTGTGTGATAATCTTTGCGTTGTTGCACGATATTGAAGGGAGCATCCCACTATGCTCCCTTCTTTTTTGCCAGGGTGATAAAGTCCCATGTGACTTGCCCAAGGTCACCCAGTGTGTTTCATGGCCAAGTTGGGAATCAAACCTTGGTCTCCAAAGACACAGCCCAACTCTCAAATCACTGTGCCAAGCTAGCCTTAGTTTCCCTATAAGGTGGAAATAACTTGAAGGCATACAACAACAACAACAACAAAAACTGATGTGTTTTCATTTGCTTGGATCTCCCACACCTCAGGGCACTATTCTGTCCCTGATGCTGTTTAACATTTACACGAAGCCACTGGGAGAGATCATCTGGAGACATGGGGCACGGTGTTATCAGTACGCTGATGATACCTAAATCTATTTCTCTATGTCTCCGACTGCTGCAGTGACTAAGGATGGCATCTCTTCTCTGGATGTCTGCCTTGAGTCGGTAATGGGCTGGATGAGGGAAAACAAACTCAAGCTCAATCCAGAGAAAACGGAGGTACTCGTGATAGGTTCCCCAAATCCAGGGATGGAATTTTGTCAACCAGTCCTGGACAGGGTCACACTTCCTCTAAAGGATGAAATTCGCAGCTTGGGAGTACTCCTGGATCCATCTCTACAGTTATCATCTCAAGTGGATGCGATGGCCAGGGGTGCCTGGTATCAACTTCGGTTGATACAACAACTGCGCCCCTACCTGGACCAAAAGGACCTTGAAGCAGTGGTACATGCATTGGTAATCTCTTGCTTTGATTTCTGTAATGCGCTCTACATGGGGCTACCTCTGTACCAAGTTCGGAAGCTTCAGCTGGTTCAAAATACAGTGGTGCCTCGGGTTACGAAATTAATTCGTTCCGCGGCTAATTTCGTAACCCGAAAAACCTTCGTAAGCCGAATTGCCATAGGCGCTAATGGGGAAAAAAGCCGCGGCTCTGCCGCGGCTCCATTTAAAACAGCGCCGGAGTTTTTTCGTAACCCGAAAAAACTTTCGTAACCCGAAACAATAAATCCCTATGGGATTTATTCGTATCCCGAAAAATTCGTAACCTGGGTATTTCGTATCCCGAGGTACCACTGTACAGCAGCTAGACTGGTCACTGGAACACCTAGATTGGACCACATAACACCTGTGTTGAAATTTCTACACTGGCTGCTGATTAGCTTCTGGGCGCAGTACAAAGTGTTGGTTATTACTTTTAAAGCCTTACATGGTTCAGGCCTGAGTTACTTGAGGGAACGCCTCTCGCTACACAATCCGCCCTGCACACTCAGAACATCTGAGAAGAATTTATTAGAGTATCCAAAGACCAGGTTAATAACAACTTCCCATAGAGTGTTCACTGCTGCGGCCCCCAGATTGTGGAATAGCTTTCCAGAAGAGATCCATCTCATTACCACATTAGATGTCTTTAAGAAGGCACTTAGGACAGAGCTCTTCCGGGGGCCTATCCACCTGATCTTTTAAAGGAGATCTTAAGAAAAGACTCCACTTCTGATTATGAGTGTATGCATTTTAGATGATAATTTAGCCATTTAATTGAATTAATAGTAATGTCATTATTTTATTGATTGTATTTTTATATGGTATTGTACTTTTATTGATGTAATCCCACCTCGATCTGCAGAGAGAAGCGGGAAATATAAATAAAAATTATTATTGTTGTTGTTGTTGCTGCTGTTGTTGCTGATCAAGTGGTTCCCTTCAGGATGTCCTGCAACTCCCATGAATTTTGGAACCCATCTCTGAACTCTCACAAACAGTGTGGAAGTGGAGTAGAGAAACCATTCTGTTTCCCCTAGACTTCGTGGTGGTTTTCCAAGAGGTCCATATTCCCGATCACCCGCACATTACCAGTGGTTGGGTGCAACTCTGGTTCACTTAATACAGACTAGTTATCCCTCAACACGTTTGACATCCCCTGCTGTGTTCACAGAATTGTGTGTGTGTGTGTGTGTGTGTGTGTGTGTGTGTGTGTAAAATTCAATACTATAAAAACACAACTGCTGAATGCACACCGCTTTGGGTCTTTTCAGAGTGCAGGAGTAAAGCAGATGGTCAAAGAGGGATTCTTAACCCCACACAATAATAGTGAAAAATGTTGCTCAAGCACATTACACTCTAAAATTTTACTGATGAAAACTGGGACTCATGCAAAGTTATAAATAAGTAAAATATATAAACTAGAAGAGGCTGGCGCAGTTTGCTTTTGCCTCAGCTTCTGAGGAAGAGCAAAATTCCTCTCTCTCCTGCTGAGTTAATTGAATTGGAACTACTTTGGCACTTTGAAGTCAGTTTGCAGCAATTGAGGTAAGCCTAGGAAAAAGGGGGAAAGTGAGAGGAGGAGAGAGAAACTGGGGCATTTTTAATAGCAGATGAAAAAGTGGGTTGACAGAACATGAATTGAGTCTGTCCTTGCCAAACTGGGACAGTTGGAGGACATGTTGTTGTTGTTGTGTGCCTTCAAGTCATTTCTGACTTACAGTGACCCTATAGCAAATCTATCATGGGTTTTTCTGGGCAGAATTTGTTTGGGGGGGGGAGTTGTCCTTGCCTTTCTCAGAGGCTGAGAGAGTGTGACTTGCCAAAGTCACCCAGTGGATTTCCATGGCCAAGCAAGGATTTAAATCCTAGTCTCCCAGTGTCTTAGTCCAACACTCAAACCGCTAAAAAACCATGTTAGCTCCCTCCACTTAAATAGTGGGGGGGAAAGTGATCAAACATGCTCTTTTAACATGCATACTGTTTGCAACAGAGGCTGAGGAACAATTAAATTTCATTTCTGCTATTTGTTAAAACGTTTTACTATCCCTATACACAGGGCCGGCTCTTGGTATTTTGCCACCCTAGGCGAGAAATATTTTGGCACCCCTGTCGCCCCTCATAATTATTTTCACCCCTTGATCTCCAGTGTTTCGTTTGTTAAAGCAAAACATGACATAAAACTTAGGTTCCAATCTGTCGTCACAGTATTGAGAATTAGTCAAAAAGCCAATTAGGTCTTTACAGGTTAAAGACTGTTGTGACATTTGGAATGGAGACTAATGCACACATATCCCTTTTGCAAGCTGGAAGCATCATTCATTCTAATGATGTGGAAAAATCTGGATCTCATCCCCAGGAATTTGTGAGGTAGTGGTGGTCCATCTATGACCCCTAAAAACGAAAAATCTTCACCCGGGGCAGAAAAGGGTGTCAAAAGAAAGAGAAGAAAACCAGTAGGGTCACCAGGTGAGAGGACCAGGGCTGCTGCCACACTGCAGAATTAATGCAGTTTGACACCACTTTAGCTGCCCTTGGCTTCCATGGTGACCGGCTGTCCTAACTGCAAAGGAGGACAAGGCACCGCAAAATGTAGGACTTTCAAGTAAAATGGAGGACATGACCAAGTAAAAGCAGAAACCTCTCATATAAATATAAATTCATGCTTCTTAGTGATGCTCAAAAGGGAGGACATTTTTGGAATTCCTCCTGGACAGAAGACTGAAATGTAAGATATATCCCGGAAAAAGAGGACATCTGGTCATCCTGCGGGTTCCATGCTATGGAGCCCTGGGATTTGTAGTTTGTCGTGGCTCCACTGCTCTCTGACTGAGAAGGCGAATTCTCCTCCAAAAATCCAAACCCCAGGATTCCATAGCATGGAGTCAGGGCAGTTAAAGTGGTATCAAATTGCATTATTTCTGCAGTGTAGATGCAGCCTATGAAACAAGGATGGGAATGGCTCCCGAGCAAGAAAGAAAAGACAAATAGTAGGCACACTATTTACAACACTTTAAAAATAAACTATAATAATAATAATAATAACAACAACACCAAGAGTGGGCAAGCCACACTCTCTCAGCCTCAGAGGAAGACCATGGCAAAGCTTCCCTGAACTCATATTGCCAGGAAAACCCCCTGGTAGGTTTGCCTCAGGGCAGGACAGACCTCCTGCTCTTCCAGGACATGTCCTCCATTCAAACCTTCTGTCCAGGAGGTATTCTAAAACATCCTCCATTTTGAGCATGACTAAGAAGCATGCATTTACATTTCTAGGAGTGTTTGGAGCTTTTCTTGAGTCCTGTCCTCCCTTTTTCTTGAATATCTTCCATTTTGTGGTGCCTTCCTTTGCGGTGAAGACACTTGGGAAAAAGACCAAGCTTTTCAAGTGTATTGTTGGAGCCAGTGTGGACTAGTTGTTGGAGCACTGGACTATGACTCTGGGTTCAAATCCCAGCTCAGCCATGGAAACCCACAGGGTGACTTTGGGGGAGTCACACTCTCTCAGCCTCAGAGGAAGGCCATGGCAAGCCTTCCCTGAACAAGTCTCTCTCTTGGCAAGAGAGAGAGGGAGAGAGGAAGGAAGGAAGGAAGAGAAGAAGGAGGGAGGGAAGAAAGGAAGAAAGGAAGAGGAAAGAAAGGGGAAATGTAGGAAAGAAGAGAGGGAGGGAGGGACAGGAGGAAAGAAAGAGGGAGGGAAGGGAGGGAGGAAGGAAGGAAGGGAGAAGGAAGGGGGAAGATAGAAAAGAAGGAAGGCAAGAAGGAATGGGGGGAGGGAGGGAGGGACAGGAGGAAAGAAAGAGTGAGGGAAGGAAAGAAGGAAAAGGAGAGGAGGAAGGAAAGAAGGGAGAAGGAAAGAAAATAGAGGGAAGGAAGGAAGGAAGGAAGGAGAAGGGAGGCGCTCTGGACTCCACAACAAACTCCAACTCCCAGAATTCCATAGCCTTGAGCCAGAAAGAGTTAAAGCAGTGCCAAACCAGGTTAATTCTCCAGTGTGGATGCAGCCCAGGAGTTGCAGAGCGCAGCAAACTTCTTCCCCCCTTTCAGCCTCAGCAAGCAGCTCTCTCTTCCTGCCACTCAGAGGCTTGCAGTGCCGCTGGCTGCTCTGTTTGCCTGATTCTATGATCCTCAGGCTAAATCCACTCTTTCTCTTTCTCTCTCTCTCTCTGGCGCCCCCTGCAGTTTGGCACCCTAGGCAGCTGCCTAGTTCGCCTATATGGACGAGCCGGCCCTGCCTATACATTTGTTTCTGTGTTCATGAAGACACGGGGCCAAACCAAAACTGACATTATTTGTTCCTATTGAAATGAAAATAGTAGCCCTGGGTGGGACAGGAACACAAACAGTGGCGTGTGTATGATCCATTCTCTCTTCCCCTCCACTGCACTCTTTATGTGGCTGGTGTGGGGCAGATGACTACTGAAATTTGATTAAAAGGAAGTCTGTGAATCTGATTCAGGTAATGACTTTGAACCCATTATTTAAAAGTCACAAAGCAGCTTTCCCCAACATAGTGCCCTCTAGATATGATGAGTTATAGCTCCCATCATCCCCAGCCAGCATGACCCACACAAGTGAAGAGCACCAGGCTGAGAAAAGATGCAATGTAGTATCACATTGTATTAGGGATTAACTAAAATGACATCAAATAATGAACATAACTTTTATGCTCTCCACAGGACTCTTCTAACCGAAAGTTAAAAAGAAGAGGGAAGAGAAAAAGCTAAGTGTGACATTGGAACCCCAAAACCTACCATTTGTAACCGTCTTCATCAGATAGAGGGTATTGGCAGGGACTGGATTAGATATTACTGGATGCAAAAAAGATGGTGCAAAAGCATACTATGGAAACAGAAATATAATAAAATAGTATGTCTAGAACTACATTTTTGGTTCCTTTAAATAACAGTAAGAGGGAATGGGGGGGGGGGTTATAACAACATTTTCTTGTCTTATTTACCCTGACCATCTCCTCACCTGGCTATCCTCACTCAATCCAGCAAAGGAAATAGTGGCCCGTTACAAATGGGCAGGAAAGTATGTGCTCAGCACGTACTGGGGTTAGAAAGGGACGTCTCTTCCAGATGCCCCTAACCCTTGTACAGACTGAGTCCGTACGAAATGGCGGCGGTCGTTCTACATGGCTGCCGCCATCTTGACGTAGCGGACGCACTGCGTCCGCACGTCGCACCCCAGAAATGACGCCACGAGTGCGCGCTTCGGCACTTGCGGCGTCTCTTCCGGGGCGCAGGAAGGAGCGCGATTTTTGCGCTCCTTCTTTGCAGCATCCGGGAACTGCGCCATTTGGCTGCTGCGGTTCCCGGACGCTGCCGCCGACGGCGGCAGCAGACCGCCGCTTTTTGGCAGTCTGTAACCCGCCACAATTTACAGAAGCAATTCTGAAATCTCAAACACTCCAAAAATCCAAAACAGTCCACATTGTTGGCTCAGATAGTGATATTTTTGCTTTCTGATGGCTCAGTATACACAAATTTATTAAAAATATTATATGGGCCCTTGCTATCTGCTGGGATTTGGTTCCAGGACCCCTCATGGATAGCAAAATCCGTGGATGCTCAAGTCTCATTCAATACAATGGCATAATAAAATGGCTTCCTTATATAAAATGGCAAAATCAAGGTTTGCCTTTTGGAATTTATATATTTTTTGAATAAAAAAAAAATCCGTTGATTCAGAGGGGTGACTGTATAAGGGGTAAATGAAACATAAACAAATTTCATTTTTATTTTTATACTTGGGTCCCATCTCCAAGATATTTCATTATGTACAGTATATGAAAATATTCCAGAATCTGAAAAGACCCAAAATACTTCTGGTCCCAAGCAGTTTGGGTAAGAGATACTCAGCCTGTGCAATAATAACTTTTGCCTTCTTGACCACATTCTGATGTTGCGTACCCACACAAGTCCCAGATTTCATTTGTGAAATGTTGAGGGTATGCCATGCTTCTTAACTTTCTGAGCTCTTTTCTTGCTTCCTTTCTGACCTGTACCAACCTGCTTCTGACCACCACAACTGAATCTTCCCTGTCACCTATTTGTCCTTTTTATCAGCCCTGCCATTAACAGCTTTCTCCCCTTGGCAGCTGCTAAGAAGAACCTCTCAACCAATTCTGGCATATGGAGAGAGGAAACAAAATGCCATCTGTCCTATAAATCAGCTGACCCTGGCAACCTCTCAGTCCTACCCCAACCACACTTTCCAGAGCCTCCCAGCTTAAGTAGAACTGAGAGGTCAGATGTGTGTTTATGTGTGAGTGGGAAAGATGGCACAGGATTTTGAAAGAATAATTCATTTTAGTGTCACTGGGAAACTACTATGCTCTCTCAAACCAGTGTAAGGTATTTACTTCAGCTGCTGCAAACTGAGTTTCAAGTGCAAAAGTAGTTTGTACTCAGTGAATTTAGCAGGAGGGAGAGAAGAGGAAGAGATGAACTCTTGCCCTCCCCAAAAGGCTCAGGCAAAAATAAACTGCGGCAGCTGCTCCTAACTTATCTGTTCTTCCTCATCAATATCTTTTGCCATTTTGACCACAGTCTGATATTGCTTGGCCATTTGTGTCCCAGTTTTCATCTGTGAAATGTTGATAACAATAATAAATGTGGAGACGTCAATATGGTAAAACAGTGCTTTTATGAAAGAGAAGACACACAAAGGGACAAAAGCGAATCATTTCTGTCTTATGGCAACCATAAGGCGAACCTATCATAGGAGTTTCTTGGCAGGCTTTGTTCAGAGGGGGGTTTGCCATTGTAATCCTTTCAGGCTGAGAGAGTGTGACTTGCCCAAAATCACCCAGTGGGTTTCCGTGGCTGACTGGGGATTCAAACCCTGGTCTCCAGAGTCATACTCTAACTGTAGCTGCTATTAAAAACAAATTAGGAAAGTTGTCTGGATATTTCGAGAGGGAGTGCCGTGTTAAAAGCCTGTCACTCCAAGGACAGTGTTGTTGAGGGATGAAGAATTGTACAACCTAATGTTTATGGGCAACATTTATCAAAAAGCTTTTGCTGATAAATCTTTATAATGCCATTATACAAGGTCAACAATCTATTTAAAGTGTTTGCTTATTAACTGGCAAGAAATATATTGTACAAGGTTGGTGATGTTAATTGCCATCGTTAACTTCGACAAATGGTGACCCTATGAGTGAGCAACTTCCAAGTCTCTCGGGTTTTGCAAAGCAATCCTTCCTTGACTGAGTCTATCCACCTGTAATATGGTCTTCCTCTTTTCCTACTGCTTTCCAATTTACTGAGCATCATTCACTTTTCTAATGAGTCCTGTCTTTCCATGATATGTCCAAAGTACAACAGTGTTAGTTGACTCATCTATTGTACAAGGTTAAAACATTAAAAAAAAACGGACCTATATCAAACTGTTAGTCCCAACTTGTGTAAAGGCACTGAATCAACTGATCAGTGTTAAGCCAATATTTATATTTATAGAAATCCCAGTAATTCAATGAGTCTGTGTACCCTAACAAGTGCGTGTATAGGCCAGAATTGTGTTGGTATGCTATGTTGGTAGAAGAAAAAAGGCATGAAGGAAATAAGACACTGGAGAAACAAGATGCTTGGAGCCAGGAGATTTTGTCTGTCTTTCCTTGCTAGCACTGCATGAGCCCTGAAAAACTGCAGTGCTACCAAAGTGTGCCAATAGGATTCCAGCCACAGGGGTCAAGAAAATTTTATATCCTAGGGTTTAAGTAGTGCATTTTGAGTTGTTTCCTCCAAGATAAGATTCAGAAATAATCTTATCCGGTCTGAAAGAGACCTGCTTCTGTCATATCTTATAATCTCATAGGAATTTCTGAGGAATTAAAAGTATGAACCCAATTCTATGGAACAGTTGATATTTTTTTCCAAAGACATAGCTGTGTCAATATCTTGTGGTATAAAACGGAGGAAAGGAGGGGAAGACAGAAAAGGGAGAGGAAATGGGGGACTGTAACAGCACCTGTAAGACTGGTTTTTATTTTAGCATGAGCTTTGTGGATACAAGTCCACTTCTTCAGATGCAGCACAGATTGATATTAACACCTCAGGTTATAAGGCATATTTTATACAGTTGTGTGAGTGGGACAGAATGTAATAGGATCCAGAAAGATGCAAATCATGTCCCCTTGCTATACATATTTAAAGGGCTGGCAAAGCAATGCAAGTCTTTCAGATCTTTACAGTGTAAAAGCAATAAATCTGCTTACTCAAAGTCCATTACCTTCGGATCAAAACGTTAACTGAGAAGATTCCTTTTGTTATATGTGCAGTAGTGAGGGCTCTTGCATTAACTTAGCAATATGGTCAAAAGTGTATAAATATGCTCTGGGCAGATGAACATCAGCACTATCTTGAAGCTCATCAGTGTGTAAATTCACCCAGGGTGATTTATTCCAGTTGTTTCCAGACTGTGCCATGGGTCTGTCTTATATGAAAGTTGAATATATTGCCCTGGCATGTAGTAGGGATCTCTCTGTCACTAGGCAGCTATTTATCAGGGTGCATGCATGCACACACACAAACACACACACACACACACACACACACACCCCTATAAAAATGTACACTTCTTTATGTGTGTACCTAACTACTTTATGGTTGTAACCAATTACATAGTATTGTAGGGAAAAGTAAACCCACCATTCCATGGGCCCATATGTTTCCCACCACTGCATTAGACTGCTACAAGCAGAATCCTAAATATGTTAGTATGGTCAACTGACTTTCGTAGATGATATTCCCAAGCAAGTGTATACATAGCCATGAGATACTCCGAAGTAAGTGTGTACATAGCCATAGCTTCCTTGATTGAGTCAATTTTCCAATCAGTCATGACGTCTCATGATATTGTTGCTGTTTGTCTTCTGGTCATTTCCAACTTATGGCAACCCTAAGGTGAGCCTATCATGGGGTTTTCTTGGCGAGATTTCTTCAGAGGGGTGTTGTCTTTGCTTTCCTCTGAGACTGAGAGAATGGGGGTTTCCATGACTGAGCAGGGATTTGAACCTTGGTCTCCAGAGTTACAGACCAACACTGAAACTCCTATACCACACTGGCTCATGATATAGGGTTACCATAAAGTGAAGTTGACTTCGGGGCAAATAACAACTGCAAGGTGTATACAGGACAGCAGTCTTAATGTTGTAAAGGTTCATTAGCCAGTTTTTGATCAAGTTCCCCACATATTTGTCAAATTTGTTTTGCAATGTTTTTGGTTTTGTCTTCTATAGTAATGGGAAAAGTTGAATATAATTTGGAAGAGAGGTGAGACAAGTATATCACCCCAAGTTTGCTGTCCTATTTTCAGACTACATAGCAAGGTGGCCTCTCTTCTTGGATTTATTTTTCCCAGTAATTCCTTACTGATTATTGCCAGCAATCATTCTTTTTCACAGCTGGCAGGTACCATTTTCTCTATTTATTATTTTTTCTTAAAAGTCACAAGTTGCCTGAAAAAGGGCAGTCCTCTTATTCTGAGTTGGCTTCACGCTGATACCGTGATGCCAATCATCTTTGGTTTCTAGGGGGAAGTAAATGGTGCCTAGTGTGTGGCAGGAGAGATTGCAATCAGCACCACTACCAGGACCATAAAAAGGGGGATGTGGGCAAGAAAGTGTCTAGAGGGAGGCCTTTTGTAATCTTTTCTACATATAATTTGTTGTTACTTGCTGTCAAGTCAACTTTGACATATGGCAATTCTTTGAATGGGAGAATGACCAGCTGCCCTGCTCAGGTCTTGAAAACTCAAAGCCATGGTTTCTTCACTTTCTTCACTTTCACTCCACCTGCAGGGTGATCTCTTTCTTTTCCTGCTACCTCCCACTTTACGGTACATTATCATTTTCTCCAGTGAGTCACATTGTCTCACGCCCAAAGTATAACAGCCTGAGTTTGGTCAGTTTGCCTTCTAGGAGACTTCAGCCCTCATTTAATCTAGGATCCATTCATTTGTCTTTTTAGAAGTTCACGGTATCTGTAGAACTCTCCTCCAGGACTACATTTCAAATGAGTTAATTTTCTTCCTGTCAGTTTTCTTCACTGTTCAGCTTTCAAATCCATACACAGAAATCAGAAATCTGATGGCATGGATAATTCTGATTTTGATATCTACTGACATATCTTTACACTTGACGATCTTATCTATTTCCTTCATAGCTGAATCCACATTGCAGAAATAATCCAGGTTGGCATCACTTAACTGCTATGGCTCACTGCTATGGAATCCTGCAAATCGTAGTTTTATGAGACATTTAGCCTTCTCTGTCAGAGACTTCTGGTGCTGTGAAAAACTATAATTCCCAGAATCCACTGCACTGAGCCATGGCAGTTAAAGTGATGTCAGCCTGCATTATGTCTGCAGTGTGAATGTAGCCCTAGTCTTCTGTTTCTTGACTAGAATCTTCATTTTGGCTAATGACTGAGCCTAGGTTTCCAAACTCTATTTTGATATCTTCATTAATCACTTTTTAAATCATCTGTGGTAATGATTTAATTATATGATATAATTCAGTTGATGACCAGAGGTGTTAGTAGTCTCTCATTCATAGGGGATCTTGATGGTCTCACGTTCATAGGGTTGCTATAAATGGAAGTTGACTTGACGGCAAATAACATTAATAAATTATTACATGTGGTCACATATAGTACAGTCTATTTTGAGCAAATAAAAGTTAGCCTAAGAACATTAGGCTCTATACAAGTGGAGATACACTAAAATTAGCAGATTATCTATGTATGTCTGATCTCTCTAGCATAACTGCCAGTTCACTCAGTGGTCCAAAACACACTGCAGAAATAATTCAGTTTGAGACCACTTTAACAGACCTGGCTCAGTGCTAGGGAATCCTGCAAACTGTAGTTTATTTTGGCACCATTGCTCTCTGACAGAGGCTGAATGTCTCACAAAACTAGAGATCCCAGTATTCTCTAGCACTGAACCACTCACATACATGTTCAAATGCCTCTCTTACTAGTACGCCATTGACTGTAATGGTATCTGAAAGTAAGTACCACTGACAACAAAATAACTAACTTCTGAATACATGCACAGAGAAAATACAGTCTTGCAGTTGACTGTCATTTTGATAATGTTGATGTGAGCCTTAGCTTAGTTTGAGTTTAGTTTAGTTATACTGGCATAAAATGAAACTAAACCAAAGCGGATATACCCCTGAACTGTTGAAATGTTTATATATAGTCAATAACACTTAGTAGTTAAGCCAGCGTCTAGAGAGTTTTCAAACATTGGTGCAATAAAACCACAACTATTTCAGCCAATCACTACAGAATTTACAAATGTTCTAGCCAATGATAATATCTACTCTCCCCCCTTTTGCAGGTTTATTAGTAAAACCAGAGCTTCTGGGAGTTATTTTTGGACTATAACTCTCTGAAACCCCCATGGCCATACTGGCTGGGGGATTCTGGGGTTCTGGTCCAAAGAAAGGTTCTGGGCAAAATTTCTCTTGCTTTGGCCTACCAAACTATGAACTGTATACATTTGAGATCTGGTTCTTTTCTATGCCACAACACTTAGGTTTCCTAACAAGTTGATCAAAGCCAGTGTTTGCTTTAGGAATCAAAATTTAAATAAATGCAGGCAGCATTTCAGGAATCCTCTTCCCCTTTGAGCCAGTGGTCTCATGGTTTCCCCTTGAGAACAGGCCCAGGTTCAACATCATCATCACCCCCAGCAACCCCACTGCTCTTCAGACCTCTTTCTTAGGGCTCTTTCTGAAAGGCCTGTCTCTCTACTTACAGCAAAGAGACGAAGCACGTTGGCCACCATGATGGAGACAGAACTGGCAGAGGCCCCAATGACAGCCACCACTCTCTCCGGCTTGGTGATGATGGGGGGTTCGCCATTGGAGCAGCGCACATCAGATGTGTCCTTCTGGATCAGGGCCTGGACAAAAGTCAAAGATTGCTCCAAGGCATAGGTGTCACGAGAGCAGGTGTCCAGGATGCGGGCCCCCAGAGTGATGTTGGGGAGCACGTCAGGGTCACTGTTAATCTGATCCAGAGCATAAAGCATGGCCTCCATTCGGTGGATCCCCTTCTCCTTCTTCACTTCCCCACATGGCACACCAGCTGGGCCCCGGGCATGAACAGGGAAGAGCCCTCCTAGCGTTATGTCCCCTTCTATCTTGATTGAGTGTGGCTGGGTGGGTGACTGGCCAAACACCCAACCTGGGCTGGATCCCAAAGCCCACAGCGCCCATAGCCAAAGTAGTGGGAAGGCAGCAGGGTCCATTGCACGTGGTCTTGTTGGGGATTCCAGGATGCTTATGGCCTGGAATAAGAAGGAGGCAAGATTAGAAAAGGAGAAGGGAAGAATCACAAGTCAGCAGCAGACTACAGGAATGGGTCACACAAAAGGTACTGACCTTCCCTGACTGTCTACAGATTCCCCACCCCTGGAATGCTTGTTGTTGGTGCTATGCACTTTCAGGTTGGAAACTAGAAGGTGAACTATCATGGATTTTTCTGGGGGCAAGATTTGTTCAGAGGGGGATTTGTCATTGCCTTCCTCTGAGATTGAGAGTGTGTAACTTGCTCAAGGTCACCTGGTGGATTTCCATGATGCAGCAAGGATTCAAATCCTGGTCTAACAGAATCATAGTCTAATGCTCAAACCACTATACCACACAGACAACTGAAGTGATCCTCAGCCCTGGGGCAGTTGCCCACTCTTGCTCTAATGAAAAGTTGGGCCCTAGTGTGAGATCTGTGTTGACTCATTCACTCATGCAAACCATCATTTACAAAACTTAGAAATGTTCCTTTTGCAGACTAACTTCTCCCAGTTCCCTATGGGTCACTAGAGGAGGAAGCTATTGAAGTAATTGGTCATTTTCTAACATACTCAGGGCTTACTCCATTGGAGGCTTAATAGATAGTGCTTGAGGTGGAAAAAGCAATGTTTGTGTCTGTGACTTGTATAATCAGTCCCCTTCCAAATTAATTCAACCCAGCAGCTGTGTCCACAGAGACAAGAAAAACAGAGTCACACATCAGTGGGACTTCTGCCCTTTAGGCTGGTCACCAGCTGAATTCAGCCATGTACAAAGCAACCATTATCAAGGGGGAAATAAGAACAGCATCCCCACTGCCTCCTTTCATCTGTTTAGCACTGCTGTCCACATATTTCTTTCTTTTATATACCCGTACTTTTTTACCCTCGCCTCATTTAAAAAACAAAAAAAAACCTAGGAGATTATCAGTAGTATCAGGTAAAACAAAAGAGCAAATAAACTCCAAGGACAAACAACACCTAGACATTTTTAAAAGTCCATCATGAAAACCACAAGTAGAAAATCTAACAGTGCAATCGATAAAAGACCTTGAGACCCAGGACTGGGTGGGATATAAAATCACCATCATTAACATTACCATCACCACCAAGAAGAAGAACAAAAATGAATTTACCATAACCCTTGGGCAAAACTGTATATAACTATGTATAACTCTAGAAACTTTAGTCATAAAATTGATTCACGAAATCTAGTTGACTTATCCATGGGTCAATGTAAATACTGTACTATTACTCATATGTGTGTGTGTACCTATCTATACATATATGTATATGTAACTATTCCCTGGTGAATGAAAAAAATGTAATCTGCCCTGGAAGCACTGACCCTCTTCTACACTCTCATCCATCCAGGCTTTACTATAAGAGCAAATAGTTATGCCTGTAGGTTTTTTTGGTATTGCTTTCCTTTGCTTTATCCTTTAAATCCTTCATTACATGCCCCTAAATTTTACCCTCGATTTATCCAAGGTTCATATCAAAATCTATAATTTTGGCCCCAAAACATGCCCTCAACTTATACATGATGTTGACTTATAGTCGAATATATATGGTACTCACTCCCCTCCACTCTTTCATCCTTCCAGCTTTTAGGGTGAGTGCAAACAGTTTCACCAGCTGGAATTTTGTAAGCTCTTTGGCATCATTTCCTTTGCTTCATCCTGTAGATCCTTTGTTACATGCCCTTAGGTTTTACTCTTGGCATATCCACGGATCATATCAAAATCTATAATTTTGGCTCCAAAACTTGTCCTCGACTTATACATGAGGTCAACTTATAGTCAAGTATATACAGTAACCATTTTTAAACACAGAACCTCCAAACTTGTAAGAAAAGAAGTCAAGTGAAGGGGATTATATTGAGAAGTCTTGACTCCTGGTCACCACCCCCCAGTATTTAGGACTGTGTAGGATTCTAGATTTTCCTTATTTTTGTTGGAAGCGTGAGCTCCCTGTTCAACAGGACGAAGTCTGATGTTTACCACAGGTATGACTCTATAAGCGGTGGTTAAGTGGGGTGTGTGTAAGTCAAGATACAAGACTAAAATGCATTATGTGTGCATATGTGCACATGTACAGACATGCACACAGAGACATGGCTCAAAGGAGCTGGTTGATTGGAAAGAAGAGTAGTTCCATTGGGAGATGTATTTGAACTGCTGATGGGTTGGCAGATAGATGCTTTGTGATATCTTAACAAAGTGCTCATGAACTTTATCAGATGCATGAAGTGCTCTTCTGACTACACGGATACATAGGAAGTGTAGAGAATAACAACTGTCTTATCACTGCACATGAATTGCTGTTAGTAATCCAAGGGCCCAAATAGACAGGCCAAAATAAAGCTGCTTCGGGTCATTTTGGAGGTATGCTGTTTAAATGACACATGCATTTTAAGATGCTACAAGCTGCACCAAAGCTGCACTTTAGTCCTTAGGACTGGAGCATGGCAGTGCAGCTTCTGGCCTCTTAGGACACATGCATCATTTAAACAGCATACCTCCAAAGTGACCTAAAGCAGCTTTATTTTGGCCTGTCTGTTCGGGCCCAAAGTGTCATTTTCTAGACTTTTTGCATGAAATTTTCCTTTGGCCTCACAGTTTAGCATTCTTGCCTCCACTCCCCCTCTGTTAGTTGTGTGTACATATACACCCATATGCAACAGGACAATATACTGTACTGGACATAATGTTTGGACAAACAAAATTATGGGCTTTATTGCTTTTGCCAGGGATTGGAAAGTTACTTTTTAAAATGTAATTAGCTACAGCTGCAAGCCCAATTAAATTGGTTAATTATGGAGTTGCCTTATTTTAAAACCACTCTTTGGTTCATAATATTCAAAGGTATCTACAATAATTCTTCTTTTAAGCAATTAGCCTGTAGTACAAAACACACCAAAGTAGTGATAGCCACATACCTTTAAAGCTACAAAGGTAGTCTTTAAAAAACAAATTATAACTATATTCCAAAAAGAATGATGTTAGCCCTTTGTGTTACTGCAAAGGAAATTACACAAAACTATTAATTACAAGTAAGCTATTATTTGTAAGTAGTTGCATCTACAGTTATTTTTCTGCAATAGCTAATCTAGTTACCCTTGTGCAGATTAAAAACCCTTCCTTGGCCAGGGTTGCCTCCACCTTGAGGCAAAATAAGGCAGAGGTTTTCCAACCAGATGTGGCTCATGGAGCAGAAGCTGTCAGAAAGTCTCCTGCACAGAATTCATTGTAATCAACAGGAATTGCACAATCTAGTCTAATATTAAGTGCAGAACCTTTCTGTAGATCAAGGAACGAGGAAAATCATAATGCACTTAACAGCTATAGAAACTGTCTCATGAGGAAATAAATACATTTTCATTTATACCCTACTTTTTCCCTAATTCAGAACTCAAAGTGGCTTACAATAAATTAAAAATATATATATATTATTAAATATCCATAGGATACAAAAATTAAAATGAAATTAAACAAGCAAAAAAATTAAAACCAGATTAAAACATATATCATTAAATACAAGCCAGCACAACTCTCAGCAAGATACAGCACATTATTTTGGCAGGACTGGCCTTTCTTCCTCTTGGCAATAACTCTTCTCCGGATGCTGTGTTGTTTGCCTTCAAGTCATTTCTGAATCAGGGCAACCCTAAGGCGAATCTATCAGAGGGTTGTCTTGGCAAGTTTCTTCAGAGGGGATTTGACATTGCCATCCTCTGAGGCTGAGAGAATGTGACTTGCCCAAAGTCAGCCAGTGGGTTTTCATGGCCCATGTAGGGATTCGAACCCTGCTCTATCCACACACAGACCTTTTCCTCAATGAAGTGAAGACCTCTAGATCAGGGGCATCATCCCTCTGCCACAAGTGCTCCAGCTAATGTGTGCATATGCATATTTTTTTCTGAATAAACGTCATGGTTAAAGAGAGAAGAGGCTGGGGGAAGATGAGAATGCCGCAAGCGAAATCTGTAAGGAACTGTATTCTGAAAGCTTTTCCTAGTACTTGACCCAAAACACACAAGGCCACTCACTCAGCAGCTCCAGCTCCGAAGCATCCAGGCCTGAAGGAAGAGCGCAGCCACTTCCATCCCAGTGGGAGGCAGAGAGATACAGCTACAGGATAGCAATGGGAAATAAGAGCACGGAGAAGGACTCTGCAGATTCTCACAATCCCAAGCATGTCTGTCACACTATCTGCCTTCCTTCCCAGCCAGCCAGCCAGCCGTTCTTCCTTTCGTCAGTCATCCCAATCATCCATTTTCTTTCTTCCAGCTTTTTCTCTCTGTAACTGTTTAACTGTCTGTCTGATTGTCTGTCTATTCATCCACTTAAAAATTTGGAAAATTTACTTTTTTTGGACAACAATTTTCAGACGCCCTGGCACTATACAGTGGGCCCTTAGCATCTGCTGGGGTTTGGTTCCAGGACCCCCTGTGGACACCAAAATCTATGGATAGTCAGGTCCCACTGAATAGAATGGCATAATAAAATGGAATCCCTTGTACAGTATAAAATTGCAAAAATCAAGGTTTGCTTTTTGGAATTTATATATTTTTAAAATATTTTCAAGCTGTGGATTCTTGAATCTGTGGATAAATAATTTGTGGGTAGAGGGCCGGCTGTACTATAGGTTGCTTGACTTTCTGTCACTCTTTTGAGAGGATCTGTAGAAGAGAATGGAGGTCTCTAAGTGAGGGTGACCAATACTGGAGTGCTTGTGGGAGTACAGTGGGGGTGTTTTCTTGTGTTCTCACATGTTGAGGGGCTTTTGGTATGGTTTGGGGGCAAAAATACCCAAAAGTCACATTTAAAAAAATGGGGAGGGTATGGTTCATCTGTGTGACTGGTATGGGGCTTTAGGGACCACAAAAGTGGGTTTCTTGGGCTGCATTTGCCCCACAGCCTGCACTTTGCTCTCCTGTGTGCTATGGTATGGTTTTGTAGAGGATTCTTGCAGAAACTGCACTGCCACTTCTGGGGGTCTTTGTTGAGCATTCGTGTATGTGCCTATAGACTTATGGTGACCTCATGAATTTTGTAGGGTGTTCTTAGGCAAGGAATACTCAGAGGTGCTTTTGCTAGTTTCTTCCTCTGAAATACAGCCTACAGCATCCAGTATTCCTTGGCAGTCCCCCTTCCAAGTACTAACCAGGGCTGTCCAGGCTTAGCTTCCAAGATGGGATCTGGTGCCTTTAGTCTGGTGCATTTCACAAAAGCCTCATGTATCTTGTGCTGTCTTGAGTCCCAGCCTAGGGGACAAGACAAGATATAAATAAAGTGATTGAATCCTTGGTTGTATATCTTGGATTTGGTTTTGAAAAAAAGAAATGAAGGAAGGATAAAGAATTTAAGACTGATGAACGGGAAGGTCAGTTTCCTGGGCAGAGGGGAGAACTTCCAAGAAATAAAAGGGGAACCCCCTTTTCTCACTGTGTGGTGTGGGGTAGACACTAGGAATCACTGGGGAGAAAATGAACATGCTTGGTGGTCATTGACAGCAAAGAGGACCTCTGCAAGTAACATGTTACATTTTAACACATTATTTCCAAGCTCTGTTAAAAACAGGAAACATTAAACAACAACAACCCACAATTGAATGCCAAGCATTAAAAGTACTACCAAAGACAATCAATCAAATATGGTCCCAAATTCTTCCTTAAAAGTTTTGCTTCAGAAAACTATCTTGTGGAAGGCCAGTAGCACAAGGTGCTTGCCCAGAAGAATTATGCCACATGGCTGTATCCAAGTAACTTGCCAACACACAAAAGCTGGCATCCTGTTAGTGGCCTATGTTGTTCTATGGGTGTGGGATGAATTATTCACCCTAGCACAACCAATATTTTCTGCTGAGAGTGGCAGAATCAGAAATGCACATACAACAACATTTGGCATTCCAGTTGCACACCATGGTTGCACATTGAGCAATGCAGAACAGCACCTGATCATATGTTGTGCAATGTTGCTATTCTGCATGGGAGTTCAATAGTAGCATATTGCTGCATGTGGCTGGATTTGCACTATGCTGAGAGGATGCTGGATTGCAGCCACAATGATCATCATTAGCATCATCACAACCATCACCATCACCAGCTGCCTTGAGATGCCTTGAGTCCTTTGGGGGAGGAAAACAGGACATAAAACCAACAATACAGAAGTACATAAATAATGTGGTTGTGTCCATAGAACAGGGATGGAAAAACATGGCCCATAGGCAGCATGTAAATCTGCCTCCAAGAATGGTAAAATTGCTCAAAAGACAACCTCAGCAGCGTCAACTCTGAAAATACTGTATCAGTACCTCAAATCACAACTGGAAGTGACTTCTGGTTGTGATTTTTGGATGAAAATGGCTAATACGCCCTACCATGGGTGCTCATGGCTGAAAATGGACACTGCTGCCTTGGAAAGTTTCTGAACACTGTTGAGTGGGAGCCATGGATTGCATGGAGACATATTGGATTGCAAAGGAAGTATCTTTTTGTGTTGTCATTGGATGTTACATTTCCTGGAGAATCTCTCAGTTGCTCCATGGCCAGAAGGAGGAGGTTCCAGCCTGCAAGAAATAGCTCTCCAGACAGGGACGTAGCCAAGGGGGGGTCCTTGGGGTCCGGACACCCCCTTCCATTAGAAAAACGAATGGTGCGTGCTGCTGTGCCGCCCCCCCAGCCCCATTATAATGGTGGCACTTAGTCTGGACCTCCCCTTCCTAAAATCCTGGCTACGTCCCTGCTCCAGACCATCTGAACTGAGAACAAAGACAGCAAAATGCAGGCCTATGATTAACAATGTCATTTCTTCCACTGCTGTAGGGTTTTTAACACCTTGCCTGATGAAGAAGCCGGTGGAGTTTTGAAAGCTTGTAACATGTATATTGTGAATTTTGGTTAGCTCAACAAAAGTTTCACTGTTTAGTGGATTTTTGTTGTTATTGGATTTGCTATATGGGATATGGCCAACATGGCTACCCCTGGATGTTCATCAGGACAAGGTTAAACTAACATTTGATGGCTGCATCTGCACTGCAGAAATAATCCAGTTTGACATGACTTTAACTGCCATGGCTCAGTGCTATTACATTCTGGGAATTGTAGTTTTGTGAAACATTTAGCCTTCTCTCTCAGAGATGCTTGGGTGCCACCACAAACTAAAGTTCCCAGAATTCCATAGCACTGAGCTGTGGCAGTTAAACTGGCGTCAAACTGGATTATTTGTGCAGGGCATATGCAGGTGATATCTGTTTGAGATGTTGTACCAATGCCATCATCAGAGGTATCAGCTTCACCTGGCTTATGATCCCCTTGTGATCTCCAAGCTCTTCTTTCTCCCCCTTACCTCACTCTTTTACTTTCTCTGTGGCTTGTCCCTCCCGGTGCATGCACACATGCGCACCTACCCACCATGTTCTTAAGACATACCCCTTCCACTCCACACTCAAGCAGGAGGAATGCCATCTGCTTTCTCACCCTCTGACCTTGATCTGCTGGAACAGTTAAGGGCCCTGCAGAGAGATTCAGCACTTGAGCAGCCTAGAACCCCTTGGAAGAAATAAATTGTCCTGGATCTGCCAACTATTTATGTATTGTAGATTAAAATCACTGGGTGACTTTGGGCAAGTCACACTCTCTCAGCCTCAGTGGATGGCAATGACAAACCTCCTCTGAAGAAACCTGTCAAGAAAACCACTTGTTAGGTTCACCTTAGGTTCACCATATGTCGGAAATAACTTGAAGGCACCCAACAAAAACTAAGAATAATGCCTCCAGATTTCAATTACCTGTTTTAAATAAAACCACTCTGAAATGGAGACTCCTAGGACCTTGTTACTACCCATGTGAAGCTTCAGGTGATTAGGTTTTACAGTTTTGGAGCCCCAGTGGAGACATATACTTTTATTATTATTATTATATCATTTATTGAAATAGCAAGGAATGGCCAAGAGATTGGGGGGAAAGGGAGACATCAGATAGATGAGCAACAAAGGAGCCTTCCGTACTTGGGTGCTCTCCTGCTGTGGAAGCCTACAGCTCCCATTGCTCCTATCACTAAACATGGATGGGGATGATGGGAGTGTAGAACAAAACTTTCAGAAGGCCCCTGGATCAGGGAAAGCAGTGGTAAGAGAATGCTGGCATCTCTGAAGGATATGGGGAATGATGTTGGTTGGGATCTGGGCTACGGTTATGAATTAACTGTGAGTCCTTGGGCTGGTGTTTTAATTTAATTTAATTGATCTGTTTGCTGACTCTCCTGCTTTTACATTGTGGTGCTAATTTTTGGGAGAATCTCACAAATGAACAAGTGAAGAATTGTTGGGGTTTTAGGAGTAAGACAGGGCTTGGGAACACGTGGTTCTCCATATATTGTTTGACTGCAGCTCCCATGATACTCTGTCAGAATACCTGCTAACTAGGGCTGATGGGAGTTACAGTCCAGCAACATCTGCAAGTCTGTACATTCACCACCCCGGCACTAAAGCATCAAAGTTTCTTGGCCCATCCCTGGCTTTGCAAAATTCATTGATGAGAGGAATGCCACTCCTTCGAAAGCTTGGAAGTAATTCATTTAAAAATGTAATTCATCACAAGTATTTAATTAATTTTGGAACAATTATGTTAAAAATTGTTGTTTTAATAATTATAATAATACCAAAATTAATTGGTTGAGTAATGATGAACATTTCATATTAATTTAATTCATTACATGTGTAGATTGTTTGGAAATGTTAACCCTTTTTGGCTACATGTAGTCATTTAAACTGTTTTTTTAAAAATGCAAAACTAGTGTGTTATTGACAATTAATGCAAGCAGTTAATTCTACAATTGCCACAAAAAGCAGACAATGCTACAAAGTTATTTTCCAAAAAAAAATTAAAGTCAGTGATAATTAGTTATTTTAGGGGTTAAGGTTAATTTTTAAATTATTTTTGATTAGCAGTTTACATAGTGCAATAGTAAATTATCCCCTCTGCACCACAGACAACATTCCATGATTCAAAATGTAATCAGACAGTTATATGATATAATGGAATTGGATCTATTATCAATGAAATTGAACTCAGATCAAAATAAGGGATTGAAAAGGACTGGAAGAAAGTCCTGATGTTTATGAACAAAAAATGGGGTAAAGTGACGATTATGGGAACAGAGATTGAAAGGTAAGGAAATCTAATGAAACCAAGTCAAAGAATATAAAGTTGAAATAGGATATACAAAGGCAAATAGGATATTTGTTCAGAGGGATGGCTCTGATAAAGGGATATAAGGTGTTTAAAGAAGGGATTGAGATATGTATGGTTGTTAAAACATCTCACCTTTTGTAAATATCAATAAGGAGAAACATGAGGGCAATTTGAAGCAAAGGTAAGGTGTCCTATGGTCGGACACGACTTGATAACCTTGTCAATGAGGAATATCTTTACCTTTACCTTTTTTTACACGTGAAGATTGCAATGAAAGAGCTAACTGATCAGGCTGTGTGACAGTATTAATGAAAAGAAACAAACAAAAGGAATAAGTAAGTTTTGGTGTATGGTTAGTTGTAGGAAGTAGCATGAATATATTGTGAGTTATAGTTGAAATGAAAAAGAGGAAAATTAAGGAGAAAATGTAAATAGAAAAAAAATATGTTGACGGAAATAAGAAATTTTGTATTAGTTGGAATTATGTTAATAAAAATTATAATTAAAACAAAAACAAATTGTAATCAGACAGTTATGATTAAAGACAAACAGGAACAGGCCATAATAAATATCCAAAGAGTGTTCATCCTGATAGCTTCCAAAATATCATAAGGTTCAATGGTGGCCTACATCTAGAATGTGCATATGACATACCTTATAAATGAATGCCAGGGTTAATTTTGTTAATTTTAACTTTGCTAATTAATGCAGCACCAAACCCACTATATAGTGGGCTTCCACTCTTGCACTCAAATCACTAATACAAAGGTACCCATGGGCAACATCCGTTTGTTTAACTGGGCTTGTGCAGGTGAACTTTGCAGTGGTTTCTGCCTCCACTGGCCAAACCATGCGTATCTTTTCCTCACCATTCTAAATTGGAGAGATCAGGTGTGCAGTAGTGGTTTGAGCACTGGACTATGACTCTGCAGACCAGGGTTCGAATCCTGCCTTGGCCATGGAAACCCACTGGGTCATCTTGGGCAAGTCACTCTCAGCCTCAGAGGATGACAATGGCAAACTCCCTCTGAAAAGACTTGTCAAGTCACCATAAACTGGAAACAACTTGAAGGCACACAACTACAACAACAAATCCTCCAAAGACACACAGTAATGCACAATGTCTAAAAGCAACCCAACTTCTAAAACCAAGACGAACGAATGAAACGGGATGTAATGTGTATAAATTTTTAAAACAATGCCTCAAAATAAACCACGCCTGTCAGCTTTCGTCTACATTGAAGCACTTACTGGTGTCCTGTAGTAGTTGAAACTTATTAGGATGATGTCGAGTGTGGGTTTGTCAAACTTGCACTCCATTGCGGGTATTACAGCATTTTTTTAAAGCAATGAAATTCACCTCTCCTGTTCATATTATCTGATGGGAGGTTTTGTTACTTCATTTTGCTTTTGCAAAAGTTTTTAATTTAAATTTTTGTTGCTAAAATCTTTCATGTTTTGAGAGTATTTCAAAAGCCCTCTCCCAGTCTTTCTACATGTTCCATTCAAACAAATTTGTTTCTCTCAGGTTCCCAAATTTATTGCCTGGGGCAGCTGCTTTATCTCATTGCAGGGCTGTGTCTGAGGGCCAAAAATCTTCTGTAAGGGAAATAATTCCTTCACTGAGGAGAAAGAAAAGCATCAGAAATTGTCAGACTCACAAACTGAACGAAAGAAGAAAAAACAGAAAAGCAAAGCCTTAAAAGTAGCATGAGCTTTCGTAGACTTCAGCCTACTTCTTCAGATGTGTTTTTGTTGGATGTTTCACTGATATATTAGTATATATTCTTACATGTTTCAGCATCAACACTTCTGATGAAGTAGGCTGAAGTCTGCGAAAGCTCATGCTACCTACCTCTTTCATTCAGTTAGTTTCAAAGGTACTACAACATCCTTTTACATTTCAATAAAGATGGTGTTTTTGTTTTTGTTGTGTGCCTTCAAGTTGTTTCCAACTTGTGGTGACCCTAAGGCAAAAGTATCATGGTGTACAGGGATGCAACTAAAGTGCACTTCTCCTATCAAAGTGACACAACCCCAATTTTTCATGATTTCAGTGTAATAAAGTTTCTCAGTGCATCTGACAAAGTCGACTGAAGTCTACAAAAGCTCATGCTGCCAATTTCTTTCAGTTAGTCGCAAAGGTGCTACAAGACCTCTCTATGTAAAGTTTCTTGGTATCACTTTTTCTGAGGCCTTTCCTTATTTTCTCCTTCCTTTCCTCCCTCAGTTTTAACACCACTAAATACCAACCAGCTAGGATAGCATCTACTTCCCACCAATTCCCAACTCCTCCAAACTACACGCATTGAGGTAGTTACTTAGCAATTATCGTCTCAGCACACTACTTACTACTACCTCCAACACTTTATGCTCTAAATTCTATTGTTTGTCCTGACTAGAGTAGAGTCACTGAATTAACTGATTTATCTCTGTGTTCAGGGATTTATCTGGGTGAACCATGGATTCAATGGGTCTAATCCAGTTGGGACAAACCAACAGGATTCTAGCCTACGTCTGATAAAATTCTCTGTATTATGTTCTAGCAGGGCTGTCCCTCCTATAAAGTGGGATGAAGTGGCAATTTCAAGTGTTATCTCAGTGGCATCACTAGAGTCTGGTAACTCATCACTCCCATTGACCTCCTCTCATATGGCACCATACAGAATCCTTAGTAATTTTTTTTGTACTAATGTGACTCATAAATCGTAATCCCTGTATATCACTTAAAATAATGGTGATAGTTGTGGCATAAACAACTAGCAAAATTAAAACTACCTTAAATTACAAAATTACACACACAGCCTACAGTACATTCCGCCCCGCACCCTCAGAACTTCTGGGCAGCAATTACTTAGGGTTCCAGGGGCTAGGCTTACCTCTACTACGAGGAAGACATATTCCATCGCCGCCCCGGCCCTTTGGAACACGCTGCTCGCAGAGCTCCGCTCGGCCACCTCCCTGGCTCAATTCAGAAGGGATTTAAAAACCTTCCTATTCCATGCTGCATTCCCCGATTAAAGTCCTAATAGCTCTCCCTTCCTCTTTTGGCAAGAAGATTGGCTAACGGGGTTTTTACTGTGTTTTTATTTGTATCTGTGCACAAGTTTGATGTACTGTATTGGATGTTTTGTATTGTGTATTATATTGTTTTTATCCTGTTGTGAACCGCCCTTTGGAAAGGCGGTATAAAAATAAAAATTTTATTTTATTTATTAGTATATACTTGACTATAGGTCGACCTCATGTATACGTCCAGGGCAGGTTTTGGGGCCAAAACTATGGATTTTGATATGACCCGTGGATAAGTCGAGGGTAAAATTTAGCGGTATGTAACAAAGGATGTAGAGCAGGGGTAGGCAACCTGCGGCCTGCGGTCAGGATCCGGCCCGGCGAGGCCTTGGGACCGCCCCCAGCCTGGTCCTGCTGCTGATTGCCGCCGGGGCCTTTGGGGGGCAATTGTCTATAGAAGCCTCAGAAACATGCATTTATGTTAACATTTTTAAAAAAATCAGCAAATTTTTTTGCGTGCCCTCCATTTTTTTTAAAAAAAGTGTCTTTCATTTGAAAATTTTTGTCCTACATTTGTCCTGGTTTATTTATATATTTAATTTTTTAAAAATTTATTTAATTATTTATTTTTTGGCTTCGGCCCCCCAGTTGTCTGAGGGACAGCAACCCTGCCCCTGGCTCAAAAAGGTTGCCTACCCCTGATGTAGAGGATGAAATGAAGGAAAACAATGTCAAAGAACTTACAAAATTTCAGCAGATATTACTGTTTGTTGTCACACTAAACTAAGGCTGGATGGATGAGAGAGTAGAGGGGGGGATCAGTACTTCCAGGACAGATTACTCTCTTGCGTTTTACCAGGGGATGGCTCCTTTTTTGCTAAGAGTTATAGTACAGTACTTACATTGATAAGATAAATTTTGATTAAAAATTCTAGACGTATACATGAGTATATCCAGTAAGTGGTTAAAGTGAACATTTGGTAAGGAGGTGTAGGTGAATGTCTTTAAGAATGCTTTAAGTAAGCAAGGATGAATGCTAGAGTAAGTGAGGTAAGGAAGAGAAAAGAAAAGAAGAGAGAATTAAGAAGGAGGATGGATTTTTTTTTAAAAAAATGTATGTTTTCAATCTTAATTTTATGCTGTTTTAACTAGGTTATTTTAATTGTTTTTAAAAAATTGTATTTCAAGTTGTCTTGTGAGCTACCTCGGGTCCCTTTTTGGGAGAAAGGTGGCATAAAAATGAAAATAAATAAATAAATGTGGTTTATTTATTTATTTATTTATGGGATTATATGGAAGACAGTTGTATAATAAGATTGGAAATCATGAATAAGAAGGAAGAGGGTTTGAGAAGGTTTAAGTAAAGAGAAGGGAAAAGATTTGAGAATGTGAATTGGAAGAAAGAATAGAATGAAGATTTTGAGGCGGAGGTATGTTAGTGGATGTATGTGACAGAAATCTGATGGAACATCAATACTGGTATGTAAATATGTATTATGTATATGTTTTGGTCTTGTGTGATGTATGTTGTTGGTGTGTTTTATGTGCATAAATGCTTAATAAAACAATTTTTAAAAATGAAAATTTGGTGAGACGTGATGTTCTTTTTAAAGAAAATTTTAAAAGAATAAAAATAATTTAACATTTTTAAACTTTAAATTAAAAAAAAACCCTTTTATTTCCGCCTTCAAGTGGTTTTTTTTTTAATCCCAAGACATATTGGAATAGTATGTTCGCTTCTCTTCCTTTCTTTTAAAATAAAATTTGTTTAGAGTTATAATGCTATGATACAGTAATGAAACGGCATGTCTTCACATGTTTTCTTCACAGGAAAAAAATTGCCCTCCTGACCATAGGACCATCTTAGTAAAACATGCCGCAGTTCAAAACAACAGCTTTTTAAGTCTTTCATAGACTTAAGTGTACTTCCACAGATGCATTTGAGGAATTAGACTTAAGTCTACGAAAGCTCATGGTGCCAACCTCTTTCAAAGGTGCTACAAGATCTCTCTAAATACTGGCTCTACAGACTAACACGGCTATATCTTTGAATCCTAGGGAAATGGAGCTCCTCTTGCGGTAGAGGGATCATCAGTATCTGCTCTTCGTGAAGATTTAAATTTTTTATTTTGTTAGGACTGTGAGGTGAAGATGTCATAACAGAAAAAGAAACAAACTGAAAAAAATGAATCCAGCCCAGTATGGGTAATCTGGAAATTTGTACATTGCAAATTGCAAATTTGTACACTCTCAAATTGGATGTTGGTTCAGTCTTCAGTTCTGCCCCTTCCCCTGTAGTGTGCTCTGTCTTCAAAACCAACAGGACATGGATGCCCTGATCTCTTATCCTCCTATTCTTCTTCCCAACTTTTTAAGGTTTCAGATTTACATAGGCATGGAGTTAAATATTGAATTTCCTTAAATAAAACTGTTCTAAGTTGAACAGTGTTATTTCCTTATAAAATGCTAAAATATGAGTATGCATGAATGGGCGAGTGAAGATACACACACTAAATAAACAAAATATTTTTATTCATATACTACTTTGGTGCAACATCTGCATGTAGAAGTAAAGGAGGGTCCCAAAGATAAATTTTCGAGTATCACTGGTTTTGAAGACTGAGCAGGGCAGGTTTCTTGTTGACATTACCAATGCTAGCCAATGAGCACTGTGAATAGCCAACAAACCATTTTTTCCCCTTCTGGGGAATTATATGTGTTGTTTGCTGTTGTGAGACTTCAAGCCATTTCTGACTTATGGTGACACTAAGGTGAAGCTATGATAGGGTTTCTGGGGCTGAGAGAGTGTGACTTGCCCAAGGTCACCACACAGTGGGTTTCCATGGCTGAGCAAGGAATTGAACTCTGGTCTCCAGAGTCATAGTCCTATGCTCAAACCACTATACTTTGCTGGAGTATGCACTACATATATGTATGTCGTGTGAATTGATGGCATGAGCAGCTACTTTAGAGATGAGGCAGATCAAAGAAAGATCTAGATCTACTGGTGATTTGGAGTAGATTAACAGGGAATTCTCCTAGTTGTGTTTTGCAGCAGCGACAACAAAATAGTCCTCTCCCCTGCCCTAAATTATGCTGCTGAAAAAAAGAAAAGCTTGGGATAGGCAGTATAAGATATGAGCTCTGATTCTTAGCACACATTCCTGAATTCTCTTTGCACCAGGAAATTCTACCATTTGATAGATGTCAGGGTTTTGGGAGGGGACCAAAGTAGATCCCAAACAGTACAAAGTTTGCCTGGTCCTGTTTTTGAACCATACTTTGTTAGTTGCAGGGGCATCCCAATACATTTTGTGGTCTGTGGGGAAGTGAGGTAGTGCCTCCTCCCATGCCACATACAGTTGGTGCTCCGCATCTAAAGATTCTTTATTCATGGATGCAACCATCCAAGGCTTGAAGATATTTGTTAAAAATCCCAAAATCAAACCTTGATTTTGCCATTTTATATACGAGACACCATTTTACTACACCGCTATATTTAATGGGACTTGAACATCCATGGATTTTGGTATCCGTGGGGGATCCTGGAACCAAGCCCTAGTGGATACCAAGGGTCCACTGTATACAAAAACTGGTTGAGTAAGCAGCTGAATCTTTCTTTAAAATGTTCTTTTTTAAAAATTGCTTCACTCTACCTAATGGTAGGACAAGACCTGCCTACAAATGTAACTTGATTTTCTTTTTTGTCTAGCTAGCTGTCCCAATTTGGTAGGGACAGTCCTGATTAAACTTCTATCATTCCATTTTCCCTTTATCCCCACTGCAAAATAACATTTCACCATCCAGAATATGTTGAACAGAACTACACATATTTGCTAATTTATCATCCCACCCCTTTTTCTAAGAAGGCCCATGTTTCCTCAAAATTTTGACAAGAACTAAGGCTGTGGAAATAAGAAATCAGCAAAGGCACCAGATCTTGTCTGATCTTAGAAACTATGCGGGGTCAGCCCTGGATGGGAGACCACCAACCAATACCAGGTGCGGTAGGCCGTATTTCAGAGGAGGGAACTGGCAAAACCATCTCTGAGTATTTCTTGCCAAAGAAAACCCTATGAAATTCATGGGGTCGCCATAAGTCAACAGGCAACCTGAAAGACACATGTACATGCACACTGAGGCACAGTCTGCAGGAAGAAGGAAACATGAAGGTGCAAGAGCTACTCACAAGCCTCCTGAATCCAGATGTTTAGAATGTCACTAGCATCTGCCTAAGCATTTCCAAGCTTTCCTCTAAAACCTTAAAGAATAGAAGCTTCATTTAAACAATAAAGGAAGATGGATCCCCCACCCCCGGCTTCTTTTTCTCTCCATTCCTGGATTCTGAAATGGAAAGAGAGGACTACAGAAGAGGGTGAGACGAGGGACTCATTCCCACTTACTGATAAATCGGTGTGCGATCTGAATTGATGGATCGATTCGACATCGGATCATGGTTTACACTGCACTTGCCCCAATCATATTTTCTGTCATTTTCTGGCATCAAACAACCCACTTATGGTTCACATTCATGAATGAATTGATTCAAAATGATTTGGCTCCAGCTGGCCGAAGGGGAAATTTGAATCAATCCTGATCCGCTTCTGGTTCACACTTGCATTAAATCGGTTTGATGAAAAAGACGCGGAAAAAAATAGCGTCAAAAAGATGCAGGTTAAATGGGTCTGGTGCATGCCCCCCCCCTCACTGATCGCTTCAGTGAATCAATTTAAGTGGGAACCAGGGTCGTTTGAATTGGTTCAAACTGAACTGCGATCCGGTTTAAAAGGTAGTGGGAATAAGACCAAGAAAAGGAGGAATGGTATAGATGAGGAATGGGGAATAATGGCAAAAGTTGTGAGAAGGAAGAGCAGGTGGATTTGGCGGAAGCAAGGGGAAAGATGGATGTAGTGACTTTTTGAGCACTTTGTGTATATGTGTGTGTGATTTTATTTACCTCCCTCTGTGACTCTGGCAGTCGCTGAAATGCAGCTGATTAAAGCAGAAAGTGATGTGCCTCGCTCGCTCCAGTGAAAGGGGATTGGTGCCAAAGCCCAGGCTGCTGGGATAATAGCTCAGTGCATTAGGCAGTGAGAAGGGAACGCGTCTGTAGGGATCAGGCTGGGGGCAGGGGATGAAACAGAGGGTCTCTTCCTCCCAAACAGGATTAACAAGGAAAAAGGAGCATTCAGCCAGGCTGAAATCCAAGAGGGGATGGGAGAGGGATGTCAGCCATGTTGGGAGCAGAAGAGAACAAAGAACCAGTCCTTGAAAAGCTGCTTTGGGGTGCCTTGCTGCAGCAAACCTGTCCCTTTGCCTGCTGTGCTAGACCAATGGCCTTCTCAAACCCCAGTATCCACTTGGACTCAAGCAACTGCCCAGCTTGCTTGGTCAGCTTTGGAAGAGCCAAGTATTGTCTGCACCAACTGGCAGCAGCTCTCCAGGGACTTTTTTTTCCCTGTCAAGAAACTTAGCTGTACCTGGAGATGCCAAGGACCTGAATCTGAGACCTCCTCTGTGGGAAGAAGGTGCTGTACAAGTGAGCTACAGCCCTAAGCAGGTCAACGCAGTGCATTTCAGATTATTTGCACTGACCTAGGGACTGATTCTGTTGAGCCAGAGCTGGGATCAGGCACATTTTGCTAAGGCAAGGAGCCTGATCTCAATGTATTGAGACTTGACAGAAGGGCCTCCAGCCACATCTCTCTCTCTCTCTCTCTTTCTGGGCACTTCAGAACACCAGACATCGATCTGCTAGCTGTCTGTGATTTGTTGCTGTGTTCCTTCAAGTCATTTCAGTCTTATGGCAACCCTAAGGTGATCCTATCACATGGTTTTCTTGGTAAGATTTGTGCAGAACAGGGATTGCCATTGCTTTCCTCTGAAGCTGAGAGAGTGTGAGTTGATCAAAGTCACCAAGTAAAAATTTAAACCCTGGTTTTCCAATATTTTAGCCTCCATTATTTGTTGTTATTGTTGTTGTTGTGTGCCTTCAAGTAATTTCTGACTTGTGGTGACCCTAAGGCAACGCTATGATAGGGTTTTCTTGGCAAGTATGACTTGCCCAAAGTCAGCTAGTGGCTTCCCATGACTGAGCCAGGGTTCAAATCCTGGTCTTCCAGTGGCCTAGTCCAATGTTCAAAACACTACACTACATTGTGTCCATGACTAGGGATTGCCAAGTTTCCTGGGATCCAGGTGGTACTTGAGAGGAGGCAGAACTGGAATCAAGTGGGAGAAACAGCAGAGCCTATTAGCCCCTGAAGTGGAGCCAAGGATGTCCCTGGTAGGGGTGAGTGTGCAGATGCTAGTGGATACTGGTGGGAGCTCATAGCAAAGCTCTCAAGCCGAACATGAAACAGTCTGCCTCCTTGGTTTTAGTCTAAAGGCTGTCTGCAGAGATTTTGCTGCCTATAGAACAGTAAATGGCACCCTTCTGGCCACCTCTGTGGCCAAGTCATCCGGACATCTGAACAGAGTGACCAGAGGTCATAACCTCAAAAGAGGTTAACGTAGGACATTCGATAAAATGTAAGACATTAAAAAATAAAAGTTAAAAATACTAATATAAATGTAAATCCATACTTCTTAGTCATGCTCAGAATGGAGAGCACTTGGGAATTCCTCCTGGACAGAAGGCTGAAATATTCCCTGGAAGAGGAGGACATCTAATCACCCTTTACTTGAAGCAATTCCTACAAGCCCCTCTCTCCATTCCTGGCAGTAGAAAATACAGTACAGTGGTACCTCGGGATACGAATTACCCAGGTTACGAAATTTTCGGGATACGAAAAAATCCCATAGGGAATTATTGTTTCGGGTTACGAATGTTTTTTCGGGTTACGAAAAAACTCGGCGCTATTTTAAAGGGAACCGCGGCTTTTTTTCCATTAGCGCCTATGGCATTTCGGCTTACGAAGGCTTTTCGGGTTACGAAAGCGGCCGCGGAACGAATTAAATTCGTAACCCGAGGCACCACTGTAATATCAAATAACTAGCAATTTGTTGCTCTTTTGTGATAACCAGAATCTACTGCTCAAGGTAACCATCTCACTTGTCTGAACAGGCCAGCCAGCCTGTTCTGTTCCTCACTCTTCTTGTTGTGTGTTTTTGAATCACCTTTGATTTATAGCAATCCTAAGACAAACCTATCACAAGGTTTTCTTGGGCTGAGAGGGTGTGACTCGCCCGAGGTCATCCAGTGGTTTCCTTGGCCAAATGGGGAATCGAACCATGATCTCCAAAGGTCATGCCAAAGGTAACATCCTTCAGCCTCCACATTTTGTCTCTTTTACTTATTTTGAAATAGAATTGTTAGACCTGTTTGCAAATCACAGAACTGAATTATCTATATGTATATCTATAGCCAATGCCTTGATTAAAAAAAACAAAAACCCAGTAGACTGGCTCCTAGATCCTACATTAGAACTCTTCTTGAAATATACATTTTTGTTAATATGGAAGGAATGGTTTTGTGGATGGTGGAGCGGTGTGGAGTGTGATAGTCCAGCTACAGTTTCATTGAAGAAAGAGATTGAGATTGGAACTGAGATTAAGAGGAACAGAGGGGGAGAGAGAGAGAAAGGTCTAGCCCAGAATGAGGACTGAATCTTAGAGCATCAGTTCTCAAAACCTTTTGTGTATGTATGTCATTCAGTCAACCCTGTACTGTATTTGTCAGAAAGCAATGATAAGCCACATAAGAAGATATATTTTGCAATAACATAGAAACACAGTCCATCACGATAGCATTCAGAGTGATTACATGCTTACTTTTTGCAGCTTTAGTAAACAACGCTGTGTGATATATGGGTCACAATCTGACAGTGACCAACATATCTTCACAAGATGAACCTTCTGTAGGGAGGCTATGATCTGTCCTAAGAATCTCTCCCCAGGATTTTGATATAAGTGACAATATAATAAGTAGTGTGAGACATCCTCTGCCTCTCCCATGTCACAAATGCAGAGTTTAGGTGGGTGGGAGTACATGTTGCAAAATACCAGGTATACCAGTGGACCATTTAATAATTGCATTTTTCTGTAAATTAAAGCACATACCAAATTCAAATTTTAATAACATCTTTTTTCTTCATCATCAGTTCCAGTGCATTATTATGAAAATCCTAGATCTGGGCCACTGAGAAAGCCCCCCTCAAGTGCTACACTTTTAGAGGTTTTTTTTTTAGTAGAATGTGATAGTGCCATATAATGAAAAGCATAGAGACGGGAATTTGTTAATCTGTTTGATCATTTGACCCTGGTCAAAATGGCTGCTATGTGAAAAAGGTAAATCCATGCAAGGCCAAGTTCAATTATTCCTCGTGTTCTGCCATATTTTTGTTGACCACCTAAATGGGGTCCATGGAGCATTGCTTGTCTATGGGTCAAGGTGTGAGATCATCTATCCTAATGCAACAGACTTTTCCGTGTTCAAGAGAGGGCACCACGTCCAAAATATGCTTTTCTTCGTTTTAGTGACAAAAACCTTTTGCTGAACTTGCCTGGTTCTTCTCAAATTCTTAGATTACACCTAATGATATTATCGGCAGAGTTGGGCACCTGAAAAAAACCTTCCATCCCTTTTGATTTCTTTTACATCCTGCCTTCCACAAAGGCTGATGGTAAAGTCCTTCATCAGACCACTAACATCAAGGTACTGAGTACTCAAATGCCCAGCGTACCAGGCCCAGCTGCCAACCATGAACCTCAGACCTCCTCCTTGATGGTATATTCCACTCTGGCCGAACAAAGTCACCAGTTCCATGTGTGCTTTGCTGCACTGGAAACACAGGGGGTAGTCACACTGGAGAATTAAAGCAGTTTGATGCCACTTTAACTGCCAAGACCCTAGCCTACAGAATTCTGGGATTTGTAGTTTGGGGAGGCACCAGAGCTGACAGGCCAGGCTAAATATGTCACCAAGCTACAGATCCCAGGATTCTGTAGGATAGAGTCATGGCAATTAAAGTGGTGTCAAACTGCTTTAATTCTACAGTGTAGCTTCACCCACAGCCTGAAAACTGAAACTTTTGGACTATACCTCCCAGGATTTGGCAGCATAACCAGTGGATTCTGGAAGTTGTAATCCACAAAGTGACTTTTCCAAGCTCAGACTCTAGACCAGCAGCAATGACAAACCTGTTGCATGTGGTTTCTATGCCTCCTTGCTTGACCCTTTTACATGAAGCCCTTTTACATGCTGGACCAGATCAGAGTAAATCCAATGTTCTGCTTTCTCAAGGGCTTTGTTTAGGGTCATTGCATAACTCTGGGTATCGGATGTGCCCCACAATATCCCTTACAAACTGCAGAGGACAGGGGACCATGATGTATATTTAGAGAGCTGCTCATCAGAAAGTATCTGTTCAGGGCCAGATACTTGTCTGAGTTGGAGAAAGAAAGGGCATACACACTTAGGTCAAGGCACATAGTAACTAAAGTAAGCCAAATTATTTTTGCTCATGAAGCAGAAAATCCTATAAGGGCTTGTCTTTCCTGGAAGTAAAAATATAGTAATAACAAAATAATGAACCAAGAGGAAGCGTGGTGCAATGGTTTGTGATCCGAATCGATGGATCGATTTGACAGCGGAGCGTGGTTCCCACTACATTTGCCCTGATCGCATTTTCTCCCACTATATTTGCCCCGATCGCATTCCCCCCCCCCCTCTAAAATAATCCACTTGTGGTTTCCATTCACAAATGAACCGATTAAAATAATTCAAAGGGGAAATTTGAATCAATTCCGATCCTCATCTCACTTGCACAGATTCGATTTATTGAAAATGAAGCAGAAAAAAATCAGTGTAAAAAAGACATGGGTTAAATGGGTCTAGCTAGCGCATGCCACCCCCTTCCCGGAATCGCTTCAGCAATTCGGATCAAGTGGGAACCAGGGTCATTTGAACTGGTTCACTATCCGATTTAAAAGGTAGTGGGAATGAGGCCAGGGAAGGCTAAATACCTCACAAAACTATAGTTCCCAGAATTCTCTATCATTGAACCAGGGCAATTAAAGTGGTCTCAAACTGGATTATTTCTACAGTGTGTTTTGTACCTTAGTAGTGTATTCCTGCACAACAAAGCCCTTGAGGTCCTTCCAGTTCTACCATTCTTTGATTCTATGATCCCCAACCTGGAGTCCTCTGGAAGAATGGTACTACAACTCCTCTTAGGGCTGGGGAATGATGGGAGTGGTAATTCCTCCTTGGAGGAAGACATTGCCCTTACTGCCTGTACTGAAACCCAACAATAGTCAACCCCAGAATAACTATCTCCTTCCTCTCCTCCTTGGCCTTCTAGACGAGGAGACCCACTTCCTTGCCAAGCCCTGAAGGTGGTCAGAAGCAAAGTAAGGCCAAAGTGATGGCTTTGAAGGAGAGAAACCCAACTACTTCAGGGACTGTCTCCCTTCTTTATCTGACAAGCTGCACCTCTCCACTCCACTCCCCTTCCCAAATCCACCTCTCTGGAAACAAAGGTCCAATAAGGAATCCGACCATCTCGATCTATAGGGCACAGTTGGGCTGGAGATGTCCCTTCTTCCATTCCAGGGGTTTGGCTATACCCCAGCCTCTGCTTTTTCCTGCTCATGCTGGGGGTCTAGGAAGACAACACAAAACCACCATGTCCCTGGGCATGTGCAGAGTGCATTTCCTGCCTCTCTGCATCTTTACAGAGAGCCCCCGATAGAGTTCTGCTCAATGAGGAAAAGGGACTTCCAACGCAGTGGGGTGGCATTTCCAGAGACCCCTATTTTGTCTACAAATAAAGTACCACTTGCTTTCTCAACATTAGGAGGAAGTTCCTGACAGTAAGAGCTGTTTGACAGTCGAACACATTCCCTCAGAGGGTGGTGGAGTCTTCTTCTTTGGAGGTCTTTAAGTAGAGGCTGGATGGTCATCTGTCACAGGGAGTGCTTTGATTGAGAGTTTCTGCATGGCGGAATGGGGTTGGACTGGATCAGGGCCCTCCTTGGGGTCTCTTCCAACTCTATGGTTCTGTGATTCTTTTGGATTCCTCTGTGGTCAGTCTGTGCAGGGGTGGCCAGATGTCCTCACCACAAAGGAGGACAAGGCACCGTAAAATGTAGGACAGTCAAGAAAAATGTAGGGCATTGCAAACTAAATGCTAGAAACACTCATACGAATATAAATTCATGCTGCTTCTTAGCCATGCTCAAAACGGAGGGCATTTTGGAATTCCTCCTGGACAGAAAGTGGAAAAATAGGATGTCTGGGTTGCTGAATCTGTGGTGGGTACTCTTATAGCCTGTGCCTCAAGAGTGCTGCACTCTGCACATCCTCAGGGGCACAGTCTTCTTGCCACTCCTCCTCCCCCTGAACTCCCGGCCACCAGGTGCTGCACTCTGCATATGCTCAGAGGCACAGTCTTCTTGTCACCCATTCTCTGCCTGAGCTCTCCAGCATAGGAAGCCACACTATGCCCTGAGGGTGCTGCACTCTGCATATGCTCAGAGGTGCAGTCTTTTTACCATCCATTCATTACCTGAAGCCACCCTGTGCCCAAAAGGTACTGCACTCTGCACATCCTCAGAGGCACAGGGAGGGGTAGGGTTATAATGCTTTATATTGTTATTGTATTTTATTGGTTTATTTTAATGTAAGCTGCTTTCATCGTTTGGAGGAGTGGGATATAAATAAATAAATAAATAAATAAATAATAATAATAATAATAACAACTATTTTGCCACCCATCCATTACTGAAGCCACCCTTTGCCCCAACAGTAATGTACTCTGCACATCCTCAGAGGCGCGGTCTTCTTGCCACCCCTCCTCCCCCTGAGCTTCCGGCCACCAAGTGCTGCACTCTGCATATGCTCAGAGGCACAGTCTTCTTGCCACCCCATTCTACTGTAGCAGATTACTTCAAAAACCAGAATGATCCTTTCCACTTGAATCCACCCTGTGTCCCTAAGGGTGCTACACTCTGCACATCCTCAGAGGCACGGTCTTCTTGCCACCCCCCTCTCTGACTCACCTGATCCCGGGGGAGGATCCCCTCTCCTTGCTGGGCTGGGCTGCCTGCGGGAGGCGAGGGTCCCTGGCTGGCATCTCCTGCTGTTGGAGGGAGGAAGGGTCCCTCTCTCTCTGCCTCTGCCTCTGTCTCTCTCTGTCTCTCTCTGCCAGGGACTTAGCGCTGCCAGCCAAGAGGGCAGGGAAATCCTCTCGCACAATCCTCCTCCTGGCGCTTTAATGCACTGAGCTTTGGAGAGGATTGCAAATGGGCCAAAAGGGGGGGAGAGCAAGGGAGTGGCCCCTTCCCCTCCAGCCCTGGACCACCAGTAGAGAGCAAGGAGGCTCCCTTCCCCTGCAGCAGGTCCCACCGCCCCCCTCCCTTCCTTGCTTGCTTCCTCCTCGCAAACCCAGATCCCCTCCTTCCTCACCCCCCTCCCCACACTTTGCCCCCCAGAACCCTTTTGGGGTCACAGGGAAACAGGGGCAGGCGTTCATAGGCCACGCAGGGCCCCAGGGAAGGCAGGGGACCCCTGACCCAGCAGCAGACCTCAGGCGGCCTTTTGGGGAGGGGGGGCATGGCGAAGTGGAGAGAGAGCAAGAGGAGCTTTTTACATTTTATTTCTAGCCTCTTCTCTTCCTCTTCCATCATCATCATCACCATCATCATCATCATCATCACCATCATCACCACCACCACCATCATCGTCATCACCATCATCATCACCACCACCATAACACCATCACCATCATCATCATCATCATCATCACCATCATCACCACCATAACACCATCATCATCACCACCACCATCATCAATCTCCTCCTCCACAACACAAAGATACTTTTATGAGGACAACCGAAATGCACAACATACACAATAAAGGGATCCCTATTTTGTGGATATGGGAGTTTGTTGTCCTTTGCTATGTGGCCAAGATGGATACCCCCCTGGATATCGATATCATCATCATCATCATCATCATCATCATCCACAAAACAGGAAGAGGAGGAGGAGGAGGAGGAAGAGGATGACGATGATGATGATGATCTCCAGGGATCCCTTCATTGTGTACTTTATGGAGACAACCGAAATGCTCAAAATACACAATAAAAGTTATGCCTGTTTGCTGGATTTGGGAGGCTATTGTACTTTGCTATGTGGCCAACACAGTTACTACTACTA